>NC_041222.1:77617075-77617392 GCF_002837175.3 Physeter macrocephalus
CACTACTGGGCATATACCCAGAGAAAACCATAATTCAAAAAGACACATGCACCCCAATGTTCATTGCAGCACTATTTACAATAGCCAGGTCATGGAATCAACCTAAATGCCCAAAAACAGACAAATGGATAAAGAAGTTGTGGTACATATATACAATGGAATATTACTCAGCCATATAAAGGAACGTAATTGAGTCATTTGTTTAGACGTGGATGGACCTAGAGACTGTCATACAGAGTGAAGTAAGTCAGAAAGATAAAAACAAATATCATATATTAGCGCATATATGTGGAACCTAGAAAAATGGTACATATGAA
>NC_041222.1:77617472-77663974 GCF_002837175.3 Physeter macrocephalus
AAAACAACTAATACTAAACTTTCTTTGGGTTATTTGTATGGAAATATGTTAATATAAATGTTTCAGACATTACATGAAATTTCTAAAAATCTTATATGTTCTGGTATAATGTTATAAGTCATAATTCTAGTTATTACTTTAAAATATATATCTCAGAAATAAAAAATATATATATATACAAAGAATACATGCCAGAGAGGCTGTGGCAAAAAGGGAACCCTCTTGCACTGTTGGTGGGAATATAAAATGATACAGCCAATATGGAGAACAGTATTCAGGTCCCTTAAAAAACTAAAAATACAACTACCATAGACACAGCAATCTCAGTACTGGGCATATACCCTGAGAAAACCATAATTTAAAAAGAGTCATGTACCACAATGTTCATTGTAGCACTATTTACAGTAGCCAGGACATGGAAGCAACCTAAATGTCCATTGATAGATGAATGGATAAAGAAGATGTGGCACATATATACAATGGAATATTACTCAGCCATAAAAAGAAACGAAATTGAGTTATTTGTAGTGAGGTGGATGGACCTAGAGTCTGTCATACAGAGTGAAGTAAGTCAGAAAGAGAAAAACAAATACCATATGCTATCACATATATATGGAATTTTAAAAAATCGTTCTGAAGAACCTAGGTGCAGGACAGGAATAAAGACGCAGATATTGAAAATGGACTTGAGGACACTGGGAGGGGGAAGGGTAAGCTGGGATGAAGTGAGAGAGTGGCACTGACATATATACACTACCAAATGTAAAATAGATAGCTAGTGGGAAGCAGCCGCATAGCCCAGGGAGATCAGCTCGGTGCTTTTTTTCCACCTAGAGGGGTGGGAGAGGGAGGGTGGGAGGGAGACGCAAGATGGCGGAGAAATGGGGATATACGTATATGTATAGCTGATTCACTTTGTTATACAGCAGAAACTAACACACCATTGTAAAGCAATTATACTCCAATAAAGATGTTAAAAAATAAAAATTAAAAAAATTAAAACTAGAAAGAAAATCTAATAAGTCTTCTATTCAGGACCATATGAAGTGAAATTTCTGTCTGAAATATGTAAAGTACTATTTAAATGTTTGCTATTAATCTTACTTTCTTCCAGCAAGCAGTTACTGAGCTGACATCATTTCCCACATCAGATACTTGGAACCGAGGGAATTGTTTACAATCTAGAGGAGAAGAGACAATTACAATATAAACAAAAAAGTGAACCAGCTACTGAAGTACAATAGAGTTGGAATGATTAACTGTTCCCTCTCTATAAAGATAGGATGAGTACAATCATGAAGCATATTTTCTGTCTTAGTTTAAGTAACCAAAAGGTGTATATATCGCAAACTTCTTGGTTGATTGTGCCAGAGCATAATTTGAACTTGAATAAGATCACTAAAATGTGATCTTATGGAAGATCACTCAAGATATATACAATAAACGCTCTTCTGCTACAAAGCTGGGCCTCACCCGGTTTTCTTTGCCTCAGTGAATGACACCATCAGTCATCAAAACAGGAAGGCAGAAATCTAGGGGTGATTCTTGGTACCTTCTCCATCTCTCCTCCAAACTTTCCTTACATCCATTCCTGTACAGTGGTCAAGGGTGCTGGCCATGAGTCAGCTAAGACTCTGCCACTTTCCCACTTGGCAAGTTATTGAACCTCACCAAACCTTGGCAAGTTATTGAAACTCTCCAAACCTCCTGATCTATGTAATTGAGATGGCAAATTCCCACATTTTACAGTTGCAATGAGGATTAAGTAAGACAGTGTAGAACCTGCCACTTGGTAAACCTTCAATAAATGTTAGTGATCACTCATTACCCTAACAATCCATTACTACAGCTTATTGATTTTTCCTCCTCAATACATGGCTAATCCATCCATTTCTGTCTTCACTTCCCCATCTTGTTAGTACATGTTACCACCACCTCTCACCTGCACTACTGCAGGTCTCCCCACATCCATTTCTGTTTCTCAGATCCATACTCCACACCGCAGCCAGAGTAATTTTTCTATTCTTTTCTCTTTTTTTAAAACATCTTTATTGGATGTATAGCTGATTCATTTTGTTATACAGCAGCAACTAACACAACATTGTACAGCAAGGGTAAGCTGTGACTAAGAGAGTGGCATGGACATATATACACTGCCAAACGTAGGGTGGATAGCTAGTGGGAAGCAGCCACATAGCACAGGGAGATCAGCTAGGTGCTTTGTGACCACCTAGAGGGGTGGGATGGGGAGGGTGGGAAGGAGACGCCAGAGGGAGGGGATATGGGGATATATGTATACATATAGCTGATTCACTTTGTTATACAGCAGCAACTAACACAACATTGTACAGCAATTATACTCCAATAAAGATGTTAAAAGAAAAAAAGAAAGTAATCAGATTTCAGCTGACTTTGGCTTACTCTGAAAAGAACTGAGCTTCTAAAAGAGTGGGTATCATTTCCAGACTGTACGAGTTTGAAATAGGTGAGAGTGCAGAGAGAAGCTTCTGTTTAACAGTTAGAACTTAGCATTTAGAATCAGTGATAAGTTCCAATGACACAGGTGGATGAGGTAGGCACGAGAAAAACTAGTATAAAACTTTAAGAACCCAAGCAAAGTAGAAAAAAAGAATTATCTAGGAATGGGATGGAGTAGTGGTGAAGATTCTTAAATAGCCCTAATGTTTTTACTAAAACAGTATTCTGTTTTAATTAAGATTAAGGTAACTCAGTAATATTGAAGTAAAGATGTTGAGTGAGGGAGAACTCCATTTGTGTGTTGCCAATTACTTGGCTTCTTTCCCCTTTAAATGACCCAAATGCTTGGGAAGGAAACATAATTTGTTGTAGCAGCTCTTGAAGCCATTACTATTCAATGATTTAGAAACATAGATATGGAAATAAATAACATGACAGTTTATGAATTTCTCATTCCTTCCCATCAATTGCCAAGAAACTATGCTACAGACATCTGTCCCAGAGTCTCCTTACCCCTGCTCTTGGGCACCCTTTTGTGCTTCCTGTAGAGGCAGCAGATGGGGCTTCTTAAGATCAAATACTACTATGATGGTTAATTTTATGTGTTGACTTGGCCACAGGATGCCCAGACATTTGGTCAAAAATTATTCTGGCTGTGTTTGTGAGAGTGTTTCTGGATAAGATTAACACTTGAATCAGTAGACTGAGTAAAGCATATTGCCCTCCCCAGTGTAGGTGGGTCTCATCCAATCAGTTGAAGGCCTTCACAGAACAAAAAGACCGACCTTCCTGTGAGTAAGAGAAAACTCCTTCTGCCTGACTGCCTTCTAGCTGAAATATCAGGTTTTTTTCCTGACTTCAGATTCTAACTGAAATATTGGCTCTTCCTGAATCTCTAGCCTGCTGGAAATACACCACTGGCTTTCCTGGGTCTCCTTGTTGTCAGTGCAGGTGTTGAGACTCTTAGACTCTATAAAAGTATGAGCCATTTCCTTATAATTATTATATATGTACCCACACCATCCTTTTGGTTCTGTTTCTCTGGAGAACACCAATTATACGACCAGAGGTGGTCCCAACCACAGCACAGCCTGGCCATAGAAGACTTTTCTGAGGGTACCTGGTGAGACCAGCAAGAGGAAGGTGTCATGAGTCCTGTGATTCATGAGGATGGACTGGGTTTGGAACAAGAACCTGAGTCTTGTCTTCACTATATCAGTGCTCATCCAGCTTAATCCACACTTCAGGCTAGATGCAAGCTAGGTTAGCTACATATACAGTAGAGTTCAATGGTTTGGTTGCCCTAACTTGTATTTTTGTCAATTTTCTCTAGAGTAGTGGGCCTCAAGCTTGGCTGAACGTTAGAATCACCTTCAGGGTTTCTAGAAATCACATTACCTATAGGGGAAGCATGGGCATCAATATTTAAAGCCCCTTGAGTGATTTCTAATGTGTAGCCAAGGTTGAACCTCTGAACCTAGAACATACCAAATTTGCTAGAAAACAAACATTATCTAAATTACAGTTGTGAGTACCAATATTCCTTTAATTGTGGTGTATATACCTACCTGACAAATTGGGTTCAGAAAAGCAGTAAATGTTTTATAACTGATTCTTTTTCATGACAGAAGCCTCTGTCATTTTGCGGATTAAAGTTACAAACATCTTTATGAGGCCTCATTTAATTCTTAACCCAAACCTAAAAGATGGGGAATGTTATGACCACTTCCAAGATGGTAAATCTGAAGGCTGGGAATGTTGTGACTTGCTGAGGTTCCTAAAACTAGTAAATGGTGAAGCCAGAATTAAAACTCGGATGCTTGATGGATCCAAATTCAGAGTCATTTCTACTCCTGACATGCCTATCAATATAGTAAACTAGTATATTCCTCTATGACCTGACAAATTATTGTTTTCACTTTGCACTAAACTCTGGATGCCAGGAAATAATGAAATCTGTCCTCATCTAAATGTTTACCATTTTTGGTATAATTATATCTTTCTGTCCTTTCCCTCTTATTCTGTAGCTTTTCCTGAGGGGTCAGGGAGAATAGCTCATTTATTTCTGTGGCTTCAGGGGTATAGAAGAAAAATCTAATTTCACATCTGATAAAAACAAGATGGCTTTACAGTTGATGAACCTGAGGTTTAGCTGGAAAAAGTAACTTCACTCCTTAGATACTTAGCTAGTAAATGGCAGAGCAAGAATTTAAGCCCAGCTTCATGTAGACCTAGTGACCGTGCCATCTCTACTGCTTACTCTTTGCAGATCACCCCCAAAGTGACATTTCCAGCTCTCCTGATTTTTTTCCCCTGGAGATTTTATTGCCTTAAGGACTTGTCTTTAGCCCAGCCTGAGAGCTTTAACCCACACAGATTAGATGGGCTGCCCTGGTATGTAAACCTTCAACTTAATTTCTCCTTTGATGGTTTTCTGTATTCTGTCGCCTGGTATGGTGTTAATCTTGGATGAGGTACCATTCAGTGGGCCACATTAGTTGGGTTCCCAGTGGATGATAGCTCATAGCTTAAGACCAAGGCTGATATATACAGCATTGTATCCAGGTGCTACTTGAAGGGTTTGGTGGCATCCCTCTGGAGTGGGTTTGATGTGAGTATCATAGTGGGTAGTTAAGCTTATAGTGATCAGTGTTACAAGGTTGACCAGAAACTAGATTTCAAGTATTTACCTGCTAAGTGGTCTTAGACGAATCCTGGTATGCCTGACTGTCAGAGAAATCAGGTAGTCGGATGAAGCTCTGTCAGCACTGTCCAGGGTCAGACATGCCTGTCTCTGGGTCATGGTGCTGATCTGCCTGCATGGGTGGCTACCATATGGATGTGTTCAGGCCTGCCAGGCATGGGAGGGGACAAAGGTACCAGCTAGGTACTGCTCTACTTCTCTGCTTTCTCCCTCACTGTCTAAAAACTCTGAACTCTGACTTCTCCTGGAGTTATGTAGATGAACATCACCCTTCCCCATCCACCCACAATGCCCACCACCACCACCACACCTCCATGACTTATTTACCCTATGGAATTCTCTAGGGGCATTTAGGCCATTTCGTCCACCAGGAACCAACCCAGGGGCTCAGATAACTACTGTTCAAGAATAAGTCCAGTGTAAGAAGTCATGATGGATGATTAAGCTCTGCTGGGAATCCCACTATACACAGAGATCTGTGCTCTAGAGGTTCAGGTGGGGCCATGCAGAAATGCCCATCTTCACAAGTTGCCCATTTTCTGCCACCTAACCAGTTGAAAATCAACACATGACTAGTGAGCTGGAATTTGTGAGATACTATTGCTGGCAGCTCTGCCTCTGGGTCTTGTGGGTGGCCACAGAGCTCTCCGTGGTACCAGGCTGACCACAGACAATGCTGTCTTACAGGGAGCTTGTCTTCTGCCTCCAGGAATTTGAGTTCTGACCAAAAATATTTCTTGCGTCTCTGAGCTGGAATCTCAAATCCTCTTAGAGTTGACTTTATTGATAGGTAAGTTATATACCATAAATTTCACTCATTTTAAGGGTATACTTGAATGATTTTTAGTAAACTTAGAGTTGTGAAGCCATTACGATGATCCAATTTTAGAACATTTTCACCACTCTAAAAAATTCCTCATGACGATTTGCAGTCACTCCCCATTCTTGCTCCCAAATATCCCAAATTCTTTTTTAAAAATAGCTTTATTGAGAGATCTCACATACTATAAAATTCACCCATTTAAAAATAGTGTACAATTCAATGACTTTTTAGTATATTCAGAGAAACCATTACCACTATCAATTTTAGATCATTTTCATTACCTCAGAGAAATCCTGTACCCCTTAGGCATCATCCACTAACTCTAGCCCAAGGCAACCACTAGTCTACTTTCTATCCCTGTGGATTTGCCTATTCTGGATATTTCTTTTTTTCTTTTTTCTTTTTGGCCACACCATGCAATACACAGGATCTTAGTTCCCCGACCAGGGATCAAACCCATGCCCCCTATGGTGGAAGTGTGGAGTCTTAACGGCTGGCCAGCCAGGGAAGTCCCTGGATATTTCATTTAAATGGAATCATATAATATATGGTCTTTTGTGACTGGCTTTTTTCACTTAGCCTGTTTTAAAGGTCCATCCATGTTGTAGCATGTGCCAGTACTTCATTTCCTTTTATTGATGAATAATATTCCATTATATGGTTATATCACATTTTATTTATCTGTTCATCAGTTGATGGACATTCAGGTTATTTCCACTTTTTGGCTATTGTGAATAATGCTGCTATAAACATTCGTGTACATGCTTTTGTGTGGTTATAAATTTTCATTACTCTTAGGTATTTACCTCGGAGTGGAATAGCTGAGTCATATTGTCACTTTATGTTTAGCCTCTTGAAGAACTGCTGGACAGCTTCCAAAGCAGCTGCACCATTTTACATTCCCATCAGCAATGTATGAGTGTTCTAATTTTCCCACATCCTCACTAACACTTGTTATTATGGGTCCCTTTTATTAGTATGAAGTAGTATCATTGTGGTTTTGATATGCATTTTCCTGATGGCTTATGATGTTATGTTTTCATTTGCTTACTGGCCATTTGTGTATCTTATTTGGAGAACTGTCCAGATCTTTTGCCTATCTTTCAACTGAATCATTTGTCTTTTTATTATTGAGTTGTAGTAGTTCTTTATATACTCTATATACAAGTCCCACATTGGATATATAACTTAAAAAAATTTTCTTCCATTCTTTGAGGTCTTTTTACTTTCTTCAAAGCTTCTACCACTGTTGTGGCACTCTCCTTCATTCTGGCTCATGGTTGTACTTAGTTGTTAACATGCAACTCTCTCCCTTGAAATCAGAAGCTAGTTGAGGGTCATGCCTTTATTTTGGCACACCCTCAGAAACCTAGATAATTCTTTGCACACATTTGGGATTTGAGGACTAAATTCTAGGTCCTGTTATCTGAAGTATTTCAAATAATATCACTAAAGCCAGAGATTGTTTTTCAAGCAAAGATGACCCAACTGCATTGTATCTGGATGAAATAAATAGATGAACACAGTTGATTCTATCCATTGACAATTATTCCCTTTAACAAGGAAAAATAACATTGCTATATCAGTCAACACTTTATAAATAAGTCATGTTCCAAAAATTCATTTGTATGGCAGTTATTTGTAATGCTGAACATAGTTTCACCTAGTACCAATTTGATAACAATGGTTTAGTTTATGGTTCTGGTGTTCAAAGCCAATTAAATTTTTGAAGAAGCATAATGCCAAGAGTACACTAAGTACATCATAGGTAAAAAACAAACAAACAACAACAACAAAAGAAAAAACCAAAAAAACCATAATCCTCATGATTTGGACTGGTCTAGGAATTGAAGATTATTCATCATGTTATTTCTGTGGGAAAGTGTGTCATAGCATTGGTCAACAGCATAAATACAGGTCTCCTTTCTGTGTGAGTCTGTTATAGATCCAGTGACCTCTGATCAACAAGTCTGAAGTTAAAAGATCATTTGGAGCTATAAGGAGCATTTCTCACAAACTCCAGGGTAGACCAGTTATTCCTAAGGATGGGATATGTGAACCTGAGGTATTACCCAATTGCCAGTGCCAAGAAATAATAAACATGTGAGCATTATAGACTATCAAAATGATGGCCATGAGAATTATGCAGTTACATGGACACATATTCACAAGTGCAAAAATGTAGGACCTGGTATGTTAAATAACACCTCTCTCTCCCTGCAGCCATTCACTCCAAAGGGAAAACAACAACAACAAATTCTGGCAGAAGAAAAAAAAATAGAAACAAAGAGATTAAAATGCTAACAATAATTGTTTGGCATGAATTAGTGTTTCCTGCTTTTCTTTCTTCTCAATTACCTCTAATTTGCTAAATTTGCTTTATAATAAAACACCAGAATAATTTAGCTTCATAAATTATAATTTCTGTGAGAGCAGGGATCTTATTTGTCTTACATACAGAGATATCACCACTGCATATAAGAGAACATGGTGCAAAAAAAAGACGCTTAATGAGTATTTGTGTTATATAAAGTAATCAAAAAGTTACAGAACTGAAAAAATAAGAGTTTGTAATGCAGTGATGGTAAAAGAGGTAATTTTTCTTCTTTGCATTTTTCTCATATGGAGTAAAGAGAGACCAGCACCATGTGAAGATGCAAAGAATCATATAGGTCTGTGCTGCGGAGAAAGAGTCTACAACATGAATGCAGTCTGCTGTTAGCAGAACAAAAAGGATGTGCAGAAGTGAAAATTGTATACAAAAATCCTAAGAAATAAGCATGTCCTATCTTGCTCAGTCTACTTTAATTTCCAGGAAGGATGAGCAAATAAGGAAAGAAGAAGAGTGCCTGCAGACATTTTTAAGTTGTATCTGTTTGGTTGTAATATATGTGTGTAGAAAGGTGTATCTCATACCTTAGATTCTTGAAGAACCATGCAGTTATGATGCTCCTTTGAATCTTTTAATACAACTCCAGGTATTCTACCACTTGTGTGTTGACATTATAATTATAACCCTAAATTTCATATATTGGCATTATCTAGTTCTTGAATGTCCCTAAGGACATTCCTAGTTCTTGAAGATCTCTAAGGAGAAAAAGAATAGAACAGTACTGCAAAATTGCCAATCTTAGTTTGTAACAATCTTTTATTTCCTACACCCTTACCAGTATATTTTATCTGGATTATTTTCAAATAATTTTGGTAATAATTTTGTAAGAAAGATTGCTAGGGTAGATTTCATTTTGCATTCTTTTTGGCTACTTTGACTTCCAGTTTTGAATGAATCATATTATTAGTATTAACTTCATGTTTTATATTCCTACTTAATAATACCAATGAATATAAATCTCTTTTGTTTGTGCTAAAGTATACTTTAAAGAGTATCTGGCACACAAAGTTGGAAATATTGCTATTCTATAAATAACAACATTCTTCTCATGATTTTCTACATTTGGGTCACCCAAACATGTTTTTTTACCTTTGACAGAATTCTCCAAGGACTTCAGATGTCTAGGGACAGTGCAGGTTAAAGTATTATTTCATACTTTTTTTCTAAAGGTAAACATGACCATTTATAGTTCTTAAAAAGTCATGTCTAGGGACTTCCCTGGTGGCGCAGTGCTTAAGAATCCGCCTGCCAATGCAGGGGATACGGGTTCAAGCCCTGGTCCAGGAAGATCCCACATGCTGCAGAGCAAATAAGCCCGGGCGCCACAACTACTGAGCCTGTGTTCTAGAGCCCACGAGCCACAACTACTGAAGCCCGCGCGCCTAGAGCCCGTGCTCGGCAGCAAAAGAAGCCACCGCAATGAGAAGCCCGTGCGCTGCAATGAAGAGTAGTCCCCGCTTTCCACAACTAGAGAAAGCCCGCGCGCAGCAACGAAGACGCAACGAAGACCCAACGCAGCCAAAAATAAATACATAAATAAATAGTTTTTAAAAATAAATATCAAAAAAAAGAAAAGTCATGTCTAAAGGATAGGGAGAAATTTATATGTCTCACGTAAGCATCTATATTTTTGGTTCAATTTAGTTTAGAATAAAGGTGGTTTTACATTTTATCTCAGGGCTGACAATCATAAGAGGCTTAATATAAATCTTCAAGCTTCTGAAAGGATGCTTTTTAGGCAACTAAAAAGTACTTCTGCAAAGTGCTGAAACTGAAGCATGAGTGCCTTTATAGTTTTATAAACTCAAGTCACTGAAATGGATTTTTTAAAAAATTAATTTATTTTATTTTATTTATTTTTGGCTGTGTTGGGTCTTTGTTGCTGCGCACGGGCTTTCTCTAGTTGCTGCGAGCGGGGGCTACTCTTCGTTGTTGTGCGCCGGCTTCTCCTTGTGGTGGCTTCTCTTGTTGTGGCGCACAGGCTGTAGGTGCACGGGCTCTAGGCACGCGGGCTTCAGTAGTTGTGGCATACAGGCTCAGTGGTTGTGGCTCACAGGCTCTAGAGCGCAGGCTCAGTAGTTGTGGCGCACGGGCTTAGTTGCTCCGTGGCATGTGGGATCTTCCCGGACCTGGGCTCGAAACCATGTCCCCTGCATTTGCAGGCAGATTATTAACCACTGCACCACCAGGGAAGCCCTGAAATGGATTTTTGAACAGATGAGCGTATAAAATAAAGGTCCTTTTCCTCAAATATGTTTAAAAATGGAATAAGCAGACATGAATCTGGATATGAAAAAAGTGAAGTCCTGGAACTTTATTTTCAGTACTAGATAAATAGCTTTCTAGACCTTGTAGTCAAGTAGCACTAAATAACTGAGATATCAGAGGAATGAGAAAAAGGATTATGTAATTTTACAGTTCTCTAAACTTTGATTCTCACAACACTGTAAGCAGTGTAAAGTCATTGCTTTATGAATGAGGACACTGGAATTTAGCATGTCCAAGAAACTTGCTCCAGATCTCTTCGTCAGACTTCCTGTTAAATATGGAGGACTGGACAGAGGTATCAACCTCCACAAAATGAAGAGGAAAAGGCGCACACTCACAAGGACAAAAGCAATGGATGAAGAAAAAACAATGCCTTTTGATGAAGCAGATGGATGAGGGCACTTACTTAGTGGACCCAAGAGAGTTGTACCATGAGCCAGTGATGGGGAAACCCAAGAAACCACCCATTTTGTACCACAGAAACACCTAGAATTTCCAGGAACAGATGGAACCAGCTACCTCCCAAGGTGGAGGTTAGGATGAGGCTAAAAGAAGGGGAATATGTTTCAGAAGTACCAGGATCTGACAACTCCTCCCTAATGGGGAGGCTGTGACAGCCCCTCCTCAATCCCTATGGAAGAGGTAAAGGAATCTCTGGCAAAGGGGGTGCTTATGAAAAAGGGAGATTAAGTGAAAATATTATAATGGATATTGATTCTCCCTCCCTCATCTCCCAGCCTTCTTCCTCCACTCCAAATGGCTACTCAGCTAGTAGATTTTTGGAGTAAATCTGCTAAGTTGCACAGCTCTGGGGGAGCCTTTCATACACACAGTTTATGTGAAAGACACCCCTGGTGTGCAGTGCCCAGGCTTGCACAGCCACATCTGAAGGCCCTGGATGAGAAGCACCTTTGAGAAATCAGACCAGCCTAAGACACAAGACCCAAAGTTGATGCTGTCAAAGATTCACCAACTGAATGGCCCAGCCAGGTCTTCTCATAGTGAAGACAACATTTGACAAGCCCTTCCCGGAAGCACAAACCCTTAGAGCTACTCTTTGAAACACCAGACTTCAATATGAACTTCTAGCCAACAATCACCAGACTGAAGAAATTTCTCATATGAAAGACAGAGACCGAAAAAATTAGAAAAAAATAAGGTATGGAGGGAGAAGAGAAAATTATTATTTATGTTATCAGAGATCTGTTATCAGAAGATAATGCATATGTGGAAGACAGTATTATAAGAAACATTTAGGAAACCAAAAGACCTGTTGGAAAAGCATCTGACATTTTCTCATTATTAAATAGAAAGAATGAAAATTAAAGGAACCAACTACTCATCTTATTTTTAAAATTTATTTTATTGAAGTACAGTTGCTATTGAAGTACAATGCTGTGTTAATTTCTGCTTTACAGCAAGGTGATTCAGTTATACATATATATTTTTTTCATATTATTTTCCATTATGGTTTATCACAGGATATTGAACATAGTTCCCTGTGCTATATAGTAGAACCTTGTTTTTTATCCATCCCATATATAATAGTTTTCATCTGCTAATCCCACAATTCCAATCCATCACTCCCCACCCTCCTCCCCCTTTATAACCACAAGCCTGTTCTCTATGTCTGTGAGTCTGTTTCTGTTTTGTGGATAAGTTCTTTTGTGTCTTATTTTAGATTCCATATATAAGTGATATCATATGATATTTGTCTTTGACTTACTTAGTATGATAATCTCTAGGTCCGTCTATGTTGCTGCAAATGGCATTATTTCATTCTTTTTTATGGTTGAGTAATAGTCCATTGTGTGTATATACCACATCTTCTTTATCCATTCATCTGTCAATGGATATTTAGGTTGCTTCCATGTCTTGGGTATTGTAAATAGTGCTGCTATGAAAGTTATCTTATGAAACTAGAAGAGGACTACCAACAGAGCCTGAGATGGCATTAATGAGGAAAAATAAGAAATTAATTAGTTAGAAAACATACAAAAAGGACAAAAAATTAAAAGCTGTTTTTTTTTTGGGAATAACCTACAAACAGAAAAATTATATGAGTTAAACGTCTTACTAACCTGAAAAGGAAAAAAAAATGGTCAAGATCAGAAAATCACAAAGGAGAAATAACACAGATATGAGCGAGATTTAAAAGAATCCTATGAGGGGAAAAAATACTTGTGTGTCTGAGTGTTCTACAGTAATTTTTATTAATGTGAAAGATATAACCCATTTGGAAGTTAAATGGAATACAAAGCAACACGTACAGTGAGAACCCACTTTTAATAAACAAAACAAAATAAAAGCATATATATGCCTGGAAAATGAATGAACAGTATAAACAAAGGTCATCTTTCAGTCTGGGATTATGGGCGATTTTTATATGCCGGTTTACATGCATGAGTAATTTTTTATATTGGTTTTATAACAAGAAAAATACCCAATGGTTATGGTAGTAAAATTTTAATAAACATTAAAGAATTTAGGTCACTGAACAGTAACTGTTTAGTGTGACATTTAAGCGAAGACAATTTAAAATTTCCCAATTTACTTTGCAGTTTCCACACCAACATGTTTTATTTTGTAGCAACATACTTGTTGCAATGTTTCATGTTACTCATATTGCTAGGACTATGGTAATACAGAAGTGTAAAGACCATTTTGTCCTTCAGTGAGATAAAGCCGTTAGGGACAGATAGTTGGCTACTAATTTCTTTCTTCAAGAAAACTTTTATTCTGAAAAAATTAAACATACACAAAAGTAGAGAGAATAGTATAATGAACTCTTATATCCATCAACATCTTCCATAATTATCAACAAATATTATTCCCTCTATCCATTTACCTCCAAACCCACTGGATGATTTTGAAGCAAATACAAGGCATCAAATATTTTCACTTATAAATATTTCAGTATGTATGTCTTTAAAAAATTGACTGATTTTTTAAAAGATTACTACAATACCATTATACTACCTAAATTTTTAAAAATGTAATATCAAATATCCAGTCAGTCGTCAAATTTGCTCAATAGAGTCAAATTGTTTACAGTATTTCAATTAGGATCTAAAGTTTATCTAATTCATAATTTTTCACTATTTCTTCTCTCATTTTCTCTTCTAATTCATTAATTTCATATTCTATCTGCAATTGGTTGATATGTCTTCTATGCTCATTTCTCATTTTGAAAGAAGTTTGTTTCAATATTTATGCATTAGACAACTTATTGATGGCCTTGTAAGTAACCTACCTATGTAGTTAATCTTTTTTTTGGTAAAAAATTGACTTGATAGGTCCCAGGACACTGCTTCAAAATCATCCATAAAAAGGAATTTTGAAAAGATTTTCTTAAAAAGAAAGCAGTGTTATAAGTTATGTATGTGTGTTGTTATTAAAGGGATAATTCGGCGTTAACATCGCCTTCAGATTCAGCGAACCACTCTCCTGGTTTTTCTCCTGCTTCAGCCTTTGTTCTCAGAGTCCTGGATCCTCTTCCTCTACTGGATCTCTAAATGTTGAGGTTCCTCAGACTCAATTTTGAGCCCACTTTCCTCTTGATATCAGCTTCTTATATGATCTCAATAATTCCCATGGTTCTAAATGACATCTTTATTAATAACTTTGACTAAAAAATATTTTCAAATAGCAAATAAAAAAAAAAACCAAAACAAATCTAAACAACCAAAAACAAAGTAAAAAGACAAATGACACATTGGCTTAAAAAATTTCAACTTAGGGCTTCCCTGGTGGCGCAGTGGTTGAGAATCCGCCTGCCGATGCAGGGGACACGGGTTCGTGCCCCGGTCCGGGAAGATCCCACATGCCGCGGAGCGGCTAGGCCCATGAGCCATGGCCGCTGAGCCTGTGCATCCGGAGCCTGTGCTCCGCAAAGGGAGAGGCCACAACAGTGAGAGGCCCGCATACCGCAAAAAAAAAAAAAAAAAAATTTCAACTTAAATAAAAAGTGAATATACAGAGCATCTTAAAAGAAAAAAAATAATCAATCCCATAGACAAATGGGCTAGAGATGAGATCAGACAGATCACAGAGAAAGGTGCAAATTGTCCTTAAAAAGATAAAAAGATTTTCTACCTCACTCATGATAAGAGAATACAAATTAAAACTATACTGAGATAGTATTTTTATCACTTAGCAGTTTGGAAAAATTCCAAAAGTTTGGCCATATACTGTATTGATGAGGTTATGGAAAAAGGAGCACTCTCATACGTTGCTAATTGTGGGGAGGGAACACTTAATGAGGGGAATTTGGCGATAGCAAAATTACATGTGCATATATTCTTAGACCCCAAATGCTGCTTATGGGAATTTAGCCCAAAGATACACTGGCAATATTATGAAAAGGCATATGTACACTGCTATTCATGGTAGCACTATTTATTATGGAAAAACCCTGCAAACAACCTAAATGTCCATCAACAGAGAACTGGTTGAATAAATTATGGTGTATTCACTCAGTGAAGTGGGGTGACTATCTTTTTAGATTGTCAATCCCGGACACAGCCACATAGGAAAAAAGATATATAATAAATATACACATATGTCTTAAACATAAATTTATGAAAAATAGATATTTGAAATTGTATATTCTGTATTTAATTTTCTGTTACTTAAATGCCCTTTTTTTTTTTTTTTTTTTTTTTTTTTTTGCGGTACGGGGGCCTCTCACTGTTGTGGCCCCTCCTGTTGCGGAGCACAGGCTCCGGACGCGCAGGCTCAGCGGCCATGGCTCACGGGCCCAGCTGCTCTGCGGCATGTGGGATCTTCCCGGACAGGGGCACGAACCCATGTCCCCTGCGTCGGCAGGCAGACTCTCAACCACTGCGCCACCAGGGAAGCCCCTAAATGCCGTTTTTAAAACAAAACAATAGGACTAATTAACAGTGGTGATCAGTAGCGATTGGTAGTAGGAACAACTAATGTGTGAGAAAAATATAACTAGAAACATCATACAGAGGATACTTATACATTATCCCTTAACACAGAAGCTTACTTTAACTTTTTTATAACTCTTTATTGGATTACTGTATCTTAAAATACATAAAATATAAGACTTTTAATAAGGAGAATGTAAATATAATAGAACTAACTAAACTGATATTACCTATACCTAGTAAAAAATAATGCCATTTTTCTTTTTGTCACAGAAACATGGTGATACAGTATGATATTTTTACTCTTTCTATTTCCTTTTCTTTTTTTTTTCTTTAAGAGACATCAATGGTTTAATGGATGGGGGGAATCATGTCTGAAGCAAGGTTCTGGAGTGACACCCCACTGTGTGCAGTTGACAGCAGGGAGGACACAGTGGCAGTCTTCGCTGGGCTCTATCTCCTTTTCTGAAAGCATTTCTCTGAACTGCCTATAGACTTTAGGACATCCTTAGCTTCTTTTATGTAGTGGTAAAACTGAATACATTCAAACATAAAATTCACTTTGGCAGCTCTTCTTTTATCAAAATCATGTTTTACTGGTTCCCAGTGTCAGTACAATGTGATAACGTCAAGCTAAATTTCCTCTCAACACAAATGTTTAAGCATGGAAAACTTAGGATTTTACAAGTCAAGACTGACTCATAGCAGTTAGTTTCCAGCTCTCCAAAAATGCCCATCTATTCGACATCTATAGGCTTGTTTAGGTAGACCAACTATTTGTCAATCAGTTCCTTTGCATTCGTTTATTCAATATGCAGTCTAACTAATGTGTAAAACACTCATTTTTCAACATTGTGAAGCATATGGATGGCATCATAAGTTAAACCTCTCCTTCTCAGGGAAAATGGTTTCTAAAGCAGAGAGATAATTAGAAGTTGTGAAAATAAATTTGAATTTCAAATAAATTATGGTTTTAGTAAAGAAACTAAGAAAATCCTGTTTCACTTGGCTACTTTGTGCTGGTGATTTTTCTTTTTCTTTTCTTTCTAACTTTTTTTTTGAGTTATTTTGGAAGCAGTCCTATTTCAAAAATTTGGTGTTTTGTTTTTTTGTGTGTGCTGTATTGGTTTTTGTCACAATCTACACATAATACTGAATAACTCAGATGCAGTCAGTTCATCCTTTTCTAGATTTCTTATGGCCTCTGAAAAGATCATCAAATGCTTTTGGAGAAACAATATAAATTTCTGTTTTACTGTCATTCTTTTCTATATTCTTATCTTCAGTGTATTTAGTGAGTACCTACTGTAGGCCAACCACTGCTTTTTATGGTAGGGATACAACTTTGATCAAAATAGTTAAAGCGCCTGCCCTTAGGAAACATTATTCTATATGAGACATGAAGATGTATATTTTTCTGTTTTTAAAATCAACTTTACTGAGGTTTGATTTGCACACAGTAAAATGCACACATTGTGTGTACTTCAATGAATTTTTACAGATGAATTCGGCCATATAACCACCACCATAATCAAGATACGGAACGTTTCCATCCCCTCAAATCACCTAGCCCTATTCCAATGAATCCTTCCTTGACGCCCACCTCGTCTCTTGGCAGTTACTGTTCTGTTTTGTCATGATAGATTAGTCTTTTTTAGAATTTCATATAAATGGAATCATACTCTTTTGCTCATACTCTGATTTCCTTTGCTCAGAATAATGTTTTATGAGATTCATATTTTTCCATGTCAAGTAGTCATCCCTGTTTGTCGATAATTACTATTCATTACTATTAATTACATATCATTGTATGGATATACCACAAGTTGTTTATCCATTCACCAGATGATGAACATTATGGTTGTATCCAGTTTTTGATCATTAAAAATAAAGCTATGAAGAGGCAAAAACCAGAGCCGATCAGCGGAATGTTAACTATGTGGAAACATCTGCTAAAACACAAGCTAATGTTGACAAAGTATTTTTTGATTTAATGAGGGAAATTCGAGCCAGAAAGATGGACGACAGCAAAGAAAAGAATGGAAAAAAGAAGAGGAAAAGTTTAGCCAAGAGAATCAGAGAAAGATGCTGCATTTTATAATCAAAGCCCAAACTCCTTTCTTATCTTGACCATACTAATAAATATAATTTATAAGCTTTACCATTGAAGGCTCAATTGACTGAAATTACTTTAACATTTTGGAGATCGTGTATCTCTAGAAGCATGAATTGGAACTGCACTGAAAGTCAAATTCACTTAAAAAAGAAATTAACGTGGATTCACCAAGAAAAAAAAAAGCTTTTGTGTGTGCACAATTTCATTCCTAAGTAAATACCTAGGAGTGTAATTGCTGGATCATGTAAATGCATGATTAATTTTATAGTAAAAGACAAACTGTTTACCAAAGTGGTTGGACCATTTTGGATTCCCATCAGGAACATATGAGAGGTCCAGCTGCTCCATGTTGTCAACATTTGATACCGTCTTTTAAATTCTGGCCATCTTAATGGCTATGTAGTGATAAGCATGCCTTTCGCTTCCTACCCATACTAGTCTACTTATGTAACCCCACTTTAAAACTGATCATTTTATTAATTTCAGGAAAAATCTAAACCATGTAAAGGGTCTAAAAGAAAATAACTAGCTTGATTCTGCTTATATTTTGTTTCCATTTTTCCGCATGAAATCCCCAGGCTCTCTAGGAAACATAAAACCGGTGTCAGGCGGCAGCACCAGCTCGATGGAGCTCTCGCAGCTGGGCTCTTCATTCAAGGCCCCAACATCTAAGGCCTGCGCGTACTTCCACCGTTTCCTCCCTCCTCCCCGGCACCTTTCTAAGAATTTCCCAGGGAACCGCGCGGCGCGAAGCGGGGCGGGCTCTTCAGGCTCCGCCCCTTACCGGCACCCACCCACTACCCAGGACAAGGCCGTAGGCTGGAGAAGGAAGGTAGCTTCCGGTCTCGCGATTGGCTCTAATCCCGCGAGAAGAGAAGATAGCCGCCTCGGCCGAAGGCTCTCGGTAGCGAGGAAGGGGGTGTGGCCGGGGAGCGCGAAGTCCCAAGGCGTGAGGGAGAGGAGGCGGGGTGGCGCGCACCAGGCGTACGCATGCGCGCACGCGGCCGGTCGGGCTGGGCTGAGAGGGGAGGGGTTGGCGGCGGCGGCCCAGGCGGCGACGTTATTTCCGCGATCTGGACGGTGCGTGGCGGCGCGAGTGGACACGGGAGAAGTAGGTAGGGACAGCCGTGCGGAGCCATTGAGACTTCTTCCCTCCCGTGTCAGAGAGCCGCAGCACCCCGCGCGCGTGGCGGACCCTGGGGACGCCAGGTCACCCTGCGGCCCCTGCCCTCCCGCCGCGCTTCAGGTACGAAATGCGGGGTTCCCCGTGCCCGCTGCCCGCCGGCGCCCTGGCCTTACTCGGTGTTATCGGGGCGACGACCTGGCACCGGGCATGGCACTTCTCCCGCGCGACGACAGCCCTGTCCTTGTCTCCGTGCCCGTGGGGCTGGGGCCGGGCCGGGCTGACCCGGGTGGGGCGGTCCCCTCCTCAGGTGCGCCCCCGCCCTGGGCCCGGCGGCTGGGGCCCGGCGGTGCGCTCCCTCACGCCATGCCCCCCGGACAGGCTGTGTGGGGGTCCGGCCGGGCTGGGAGAGGTTGGCCCGGCGAGCTCCGGACAGGTGAAGGACCACCTTGACTTGAGTAGTTGCTGGGGTCTTGGGCTTCGAGAGGGGACCCTGAAGAGTGCCTTGGTTATTTGTGGCCAGTGTTGAAAGTAGGAAGCTCTGGAGTTGGTTCTCTTTGGGCCAGTGGTGGGATGGTTTGTGAATTTTTTCTTCCTAAATAGGCAAAGCAGCAGCAGTGTTAATTGACGTGGGATTTAATTGCAGTAAGATAGGTTTTTACAGTGCGGTCCTCAAACTCAGAAGAGCTCTGCTTAAAGAGCTTAGTAAGACTTTCATCCAATGCTGAAACGCACATGGTTTGCAAATACTCTTGCCCTGAAAGCTACATTCTCTCTTTTACACCAATATTAATTTTACAGGAATAATGGTTATGAAAGCTTCTGTAGACGATGATGATTCAGGATGGGAGCTCAGTATACCAGAAAAGATGGAAAAAAGCAATACAAACTGGGTGGACATAACCCAAGATTTTGAAGAAGCTTGTCGAGGTGAGTTTGAATTTTTGAATTAGAAGTTCAAAATTTGGGAAAGGGTGCAATAAAAATGTGGGTTGTGATTTATAAACTATCTCAATAAATGGAAAAAAAATCAACATGTGTGGTTTATCGAGTTTGTTGACCACACTTATTCATTCTCTATCCTCTGATTTTAACTTTAATTTAAAGCCAGTTTATATAGGATATAGCATTAAATACAGATGTTCAGGCAGTTTCTTGGGTTAAAATTTTCTAACTTTTAAATAACAGAACACATAGCAATAATTTCAAACTGGAAATACGAATTCTGTCGCCCTAAAGACGGGAGTATTATTGTATATTTGAGGTTTGAAAATAATCGGATCATGTCATTCCCTGCTTAATATTTTCCAGTGGCTTCCTGTTGCATGTAGAATAAAATTCAAACTTCTTCCCTGTGGCCTATGTGATATAGTGTCTGCCTCAGACTTTTTTTGTACCACTGCTTCACTAGACTCATTATGTTCAGTCATGAGATCCTTATCTGATTAAACACACTAAGGTTGTGTCCCCAGGTCTTTACATAGCTGGCTCCTTCCTGACCACTTAAATGTTACTGTCCCAGGGACTTCTCTGGTGGTCCAGCGGTTAAGACTCTGTGCTCCCAATGCAGGGGGCCCAGGTTCCATCCCTAGTGAGGGAACTAGATCCCGCATGCCGCAACTAAGACCCGGTGCAGCCAAATAAATAAATAAATATTAAAAAAAATGTTACCGTCCCATTGAGGTCTCAACAGCCAATCTAAGCAGATTTATCCCCTCATTCTCTTCTATCCAGCTCCACCTCAGTTGAATCACCCTGCTTTATTTTCTTCATAGCACTTATCTACTGTGAGAAACCATCATTTTCAATTATCTTTTATTGTTAGCCTCACCCACTGAAATATAAGCTTTGTGAGTGCAGAAATCCTGTCGATAACCCTAGCACACAGAACGGTGCCTGGCACATAGTAAGTTCAGCAGATAATTGGGCATAAATGATTGGAGAAATAAGCATGTTTGTTGCTTGAGAGGAGAGAGCCTTAGAGAGGGAGAG
This sequence comes from Physeter macrocephalus, assembly GCF_002837175.3. NCBI lineage: Eukaryota > Metazoa > Chordata > Mammalia > Artiodactyla > Physeteridae > Physeter > Physeter macrocephalus. The sequence continues at coordinate 77,638,264 of NC_041222.1, forward strand.
AATGAAGGTAAGAGAAAGGAACAAATGATAGAGTGACAGCTTGAACTTTTAAGAGAGGATGGGGTCAAGAACATTGTAGAGAAATTAACCTCAGAAAAGAGTAGGGAGTTACTGAGACAGGAGAATGAAGGTTAAGATGATGAAGATACAGGTATATTTCTAAGTGGGCGGGGAGGAATGGTGGAGGGATTCACACCTTGATGGCTTCTTTTTTCTTGGTGAACAGAGGGTTAAGCTTTTAGTGATGGTGACGTGTGTTTAGAATAGTGTTCTTGAGAGGAGTAAAGACTTGGAGCAGCTGCAGGTGGAAAGGGAGCCAGCTGAGTATAAGCAAAGCGATAACTCATGTGCTTACCCTTCGACTGTTTTGAAATACATGTCCAGTTGAAGTATGCCTAGGTGAGATAGTGGAAAGAACATTAGACTGAGCGTTGGGTGGATTAAGTGGATCACACCTATAATCTTGAATTGATTTTCAGTGACCTATAAAGGTTTTATGAAGTATATATGGCTTGAGTTGGGCCATAAAGGAGTGGTCAAGTTTCTTTTAAGTGAATGTTAGGGAATTACTCTAAACTGAGATGAACCGTTAGAGCCAAAGTTCAGTGAGACTTTTATGTTTTTTTAAATATAAATTTATTTATTTATGTATTTATTTTTGGCTGTGTTGGGTCTCTGTTGCAGCATGTGGGCTTTCTCTCGTTGTGGCGAGTGGGGGCTACACTTTGTGGCGGTGTGCGGGCTTCTCGTTGCAGTGGCTTCTCTTGTTGCAGAGCAGAGGCTCTAGGCGCCCGGGCTTCAGTATTTGTGGCACACAGGCTCAGTCATTGTGGCTCATGGGCTCTAAAGTGCAGGCTCAGTAGTTGTGGCGCACAGGCTTAGCTGCTCCACGGCATGTGGGATCTTCCTGGACCAGGGCTCGAACCCATGTTCCCTGCATTGGCAGGCAGATTCTTAACCACTGCACCACCAGGGAAGCCCAGAGACCTTTATGATTGATGAACAGCGAATAATTCTGCTTCTTTGGGGAAGGAACCTTGAGTAGAAAATATGGTTTAATACCTGCTTCAGTGTTGATTGAGAGAGGGTGGCATATCATTTTGTTGCCAGCATCAGACTATCCTATTAAATACTCCTCCATAATTAACCCTTGTACTGTCTCAAGTGGCTCAAATGTGAGATATACTTCTTGAAACTAAAAAATTGATATAGAATTAATCTTTATGTATGATTTTAGGACTGAAGGCTGTTAGCATTCTTGAGCCTATGGTATTAATAATTTGTTTTCCCCTCCTGAAATAATCAGATTCATAGCCTTGATTATAGGTTAGACTTCTAACACCTTTCTGAAAACTAAATTTAATACACATACCATTACATCTTTTTCTTAACTGTCGCGGTGGTTTCTCTTTGGTAACAGTGTGATGGCATTTGGATAGACTTTGGTGATTTCGGGGGAGGAGAGTACTATAAAATAATCTGCATACTGATGACAGCGTTTTTCATGCACATTTCTACTTATTCTTTTAGTGGCTCCTCAAAATCTTCTGGATCAAATTCTAACTTTCATCGTTTATTTCTTATTGGTCACATGGCACACATTCCTGCCACATTTCCTATAGCTGACATTGAGGCTTTTTTTTTTTTTCTTTTCCAAATTATTTTGAATGTGTAGTGCCATCCCTTTTATTTTACCTGATACGTAACATATCATTCGCCTAGATTACACCTCTGAGCTTCCCTTCTCTGGGACCCTTGCCTAATTCAGTCCATCTCATTTTATTACCTGTAAAGCCTCTGCTCTTTATATTCCATTTGTTTGTCTATATTCCATTTGTTTGTCTATATTTAGGTACTTTCTGAATTACAAAGTTACAACTTAGACACTTGACTTAAACATAAATGATCATAAAAGATACACTGCTGCTGCGCTTCTGCCTGCTAGATTCCCTTCTTCCACACTTGCTCTGCATAGCCAACAACCTCTCCTAGGATGTTGACACCATTAGGTGTCTAGAGCCCAGAGGTAATCCAAGGTCAGCTATAATTACTTTCCTTCTTTTTAAACTCTAATTTAGGAGGATATGGGCCCATCCTCTCATCCTATTTTCTTCTCTCTTTGATGGCTTAGTTCATTCTTCCTTAGTCAATCTTTATAACAGGTATCACTGTTTAGGACCCCCATGAGCCATCCAGTTCCTTTAGGTCTTGCCTAGTACTTTCAGAAAACTTTTGTTGTTTTCTCTTCCGTCATTTAAAATCCAGGATGCTTAAGCCTCTTATATCTCTTCTTTCCTGTTGTCTTCTCTCACCCAGAACGATATATTTGTTTTTAAGAATAAATGAATATTCTAAGGTCATGTTTCTTCAAAACAGAGAATATCTGGATCTTGTACTTCAGAAGTATGAGAACCTGTATTACATGAAATGCTTTCATTGTGGGTGATTGCCAGGAACCAGCATAATTATGAACACAAGCTTGGGCCCTGACACTGTAGCAATACTTGATTATAATGTTATCATCCATTTGGTCTGGAATATGTTTCTGTAATCTTTTAAAAAGGTTATCATTGAACTGATTGCATAGCATTTAACAATTATTATAGAAGAAGTATAGATTCTTGATAAAATTTTAATGGACTTTCACTCCACCCCCTCAATTCATGAACCCCAGTTTGAGAATCATTGTTCTATGCATTTGCTGTTTGTTACCATTCTAAGAGGAAAAAGATGGACAAAAATTGTCCTGGTGAAAGATCAGGGCAACCTGTAAAACATTTTTTTAAGTGATTTTGGTTTTGGAAATGAAAATTATGTTTTCCTTGTTCCGTACTATCAAGAATATTTTTAGTGGTGGGGCATGGATGGGGTGAGCAGCACTGGTAATTGTGGATCGTTCTTGTTCTCCACCAGGGGTGATTTTGCCCCTCAAGGGACATTTGCCAATGTCTTGAGACGTGTTTGGCTGTCACGTTCGGGGGTGGGGGTTTGCTACCGGTGTCTAGTGGGTGCACATTGAGGATGCAGCTAATCATCTGATGCATGGGATGACCCCCGCAAAAAATAAGTTTTCTGCCCAAAATATCAGTAATGCTGCTTAGTTCACTCCATTTAGATTACTTTTAAGAATGTTCAGCTATCATTTAACCTCTTTGACCTTGGATTTTTTTAGGAAAGGAACACATGGATGTCATAAGACCTCTAACGACTAGCATTAAATAGCACATGCAGTAGGAAGGGAATAGGACCTTTGTTGCATTTTGAAGGCTCTTCTTACCAGATTTCCCCCTTAATCTTGTATTGTTTTTCCTGCTCTATGTTAGGAGCTTTGGTCAATAGAAAAGGTGTCCTCAGAAGTCACCATTTTCCCCCTGTTAGTTGGTTATTTTAGTAATCATGATTCTAGATAGCAGGCTTTTATTGCTGTTTCTTGATTCCCCCACTCCCATTTGGGCATTATCTGTGGACTTACCCCCACATAGTTAGAGCTATGCAAATATTATTCATAGCTGAGCCAAAGAGTAAAACTGTTGTTGCTTTTCCCTTCCTACACATTTCTGTTTTATGCAAAAAAATTTACTCAGAAACCATGTACTTGTCATTAATTCTACCGTACACCCTTCATCAGCTGTCTAAATCTTCTTAAGACATTCAGGCACATCAGACATCCTATTGTTTTTAATCTCCATAAAGAAATTTCTTCTCAAGTCTCTTACTTTGCTCAGATCTGGACTTTTGCCTTTTGTACCTGGTGTGATCCTAAGATCTTCCTTCATCATCAGCCTGGGGTTTCTTACTTTTCTCCCTTGTTTTGATTAGACATCTTTATTATCTTCCTGAGTAAAACGCATGGGAGATACAGTTTTTTGAGACTCTGGGTGTCTGAAAATGTCTTTATTGTATCCTCCCACTTTATTGATAATACATCAGGGTATGTTTGAGAATTCTGAGCGCATTGCTCAAGTGTCTGATGACATTCTGATTACTGAGCTTTCATATGTAACCTTTTAGTATCTTCTCTTTGTTCCCCATGTCCAGAACTTTCACAATGGTTTGCTTTCTTGATGACTCTGGAGCCCTTTTACTTTGATCTTTCAGTTCTGGGGAATTTTCTTTTTTCTTTTTTTCTTAAAAATAGTTTTATTTTAAATCCAAATGAATTTTTAGTTTAAATCCAAACTTTTACAAAAACTAAACACTTTCTTAATTAAGTATATACCTAAAATATCAATGATTTAACTTGCTTCTGTGTATAGTTTTTCCATACATGAGCACCACCATGATCATTACCATTACAACTACAGCATTCTTTTTTAAAAAAAAATTAATTTATTTATTTTTGGCTGTTTGGTCTTCGTTGCTGCACATGGGCTTTCTCTAGTTGGGGCGAATGGGGGCTACTCTTCATTGCGGTGCGCGGGCTTCTCATTGCGGTGGCTTCTTTTGTTGCGAAGCACAGGCTCTAGGCTCGCAGGTTTCAGTAGTTGTGGCACACGGGCTCAGTAGTTGTGGCTCGAGGGCTCGAGAGTGCAGGCTCAGTAGTTGTGGTGTTTGGGCTTAGTTGCTCCGCGGCATGTGGGATCTTCCCAGACCAGGGCTCAAACCTGTGTGCCCTGCATTGGCAGGCAGATTCTTAACCACTGCACCACCAGGGAAGTCCCACAGCATTCTTTTTTAAAACTTGTTTTTCACCCAGAATTTCACACATTAATTTTTCAGTTGGATATTTTTCAGTTGGATATTTAAATTCCACTATTAATCATGAATGACAGAAATGGCAGTCAAAGATATCTCTGATCTTCCTTACTCTGACTCTCTCTCTTTTCACGTGGCTTTCTGAGTTTGGCAATTGTCAACAGATTTACGGAGCTGCGGGAAGACGCCGATGACCCCATTTCATTCTTCCTTCCCTCTGTAATTTCTATGTCTTTGTAAGGATAGGCTCTCCACTTCAACACAAGTCTTGCACAGGATGTTCTACACATATATTTTTGTATATTTATTGAAAAAAATCCGTGTATAAATGGACCCACGCAGTTCAAACCCATGTTGTTCACGGGACAACTGTAGATCCTTCACACACCTTCTCAACACTGCACTCCATGTACCACTGAGTGACAAACATGGATGGGTTCATTTATCTTGAGTCTTTCTTCTATTATATGTGGAATATGCTATTCAACTCTGATAGGTTTTTGCTTCCGTTTGGTCTTTTCTGTTTCACATATTCTGTGGGGAACTTTCTTGAATTACTCTATTTCCTCTTTGTTTTTTTCTCTATTCACATTATGCAGTGTTTACTTTTTGGATATTGAAACGTCTAGGCTGATTATCTGTTTTTTTCTTATGCTTTCTTGCCCTTTTCCATCTCTTTGTATTTTTCCTCAACACTATGGTCTGAATGTTTGTGTCCCCCCAAATCATATATTGAAACCTAATGATGGTATTAAGAGGTGGGGCCTTTGGGAGGTGCTTAGGTCATCATAGTGGAGCCCACATGATTGGGATTGGTGTTCCTATGAAAGAAACCCCCACAGAGCCTCCCTAGTCCCTTTGCCATGTGAGGTTATAGTGAAAAGATGGCTGTCTAGGAAGTGGGCCCTCTCCAGACACTGAATCTGGTGGTACTTTGATCTCAGACTTTCTAGCCTCCAGAACTGTGAGAAATAAAAGTTTGTTATTCATAGGGCACCCAATTTATGGTATTTTGGTTATAGCTGCCTGAGTGGACTAAGACTCTCAATTTAATTTTTCTTTTCTGCTGTAAAGTTTTTAATTTCTAAGATTTTTTCCCTCTGAATGTTTCTTTTTTTAATTAGAGTGTTTTTGTTTCAGGGTTGCACTATTTTTTCTAAGAATAATAATAGTTCTTTTGAAATTTTGTTTCCCAACATAGTATCTTTCCTCCAACTTGCCTTTTTTAATTTGTTTTCTTTGGTTTCTATCTTTCGTGTTAGGGGATTACTTCAGATATCTAAGAATCCTTTGTTGCCTGTCGAAGTCGGGGTGGGGCGGGGGCTGCCAAAAAGCCAGCTGGAAGCTCCGAATTTTTGAGCAGGACTCCTCTGCTATGAACGCCAGTATCAGGTGATCTGACTTGGCTTTTGTGTTGGAGAACCTCTGGTGTCAGTTGGAGAACCTCTGGTGTCAGTTATTTAGCTCCTTCCTCTTGGAAAGATTATATTCTGTAGAGAAAATTTATCTAATCTCCTGCTTGAGGTTGAAGATTTGACTGTCTGCCTGTGATTTAACAGTTAAGTGGGGGAAGAGGTCTGGAATTTTCACATATTCACTTAATGCCCCCTCTTTCCAGTACTGAACCGTACCCTTCAAATAACCTTCTGTCGCTGGAGATTTTTTGGTTTGCCCTTTTCAAAGAAGGCCTTCACTATTATCCAGGGTGAGGGAGGGGTAGTTATCTTGTTCTGTAAATTAGGGCAGGGCTCTGGGCAGTCTGATGGCTCAGTTCTCTATATTTTAGCCCATCTTTATATTCTCACTTTCAGAGGTAAGTGGTAAATCGGGGTGGTTTCGGCTTTCTCCACTGCTGGTTTTATTTTTCTTGGGTTTGCTAGGAAACGACTTGTTTTTCTGTTTCCAAGTTTCCCTAATTTTGTTGTATTATTTCTGCACCAGTTTTTCCTCTTCCTTTAGGTTCATAGCTTTCTTTAAAAAAAAATATTTTTTCCTTTAATTGTTTAAATGAGATTTCAGGAGGTAGTTAAAGGTTGTTGCATGTGTTCAGTTGGCCACCTTTTCCCAGGGGTAAACTTTAATTCATCTGTTTAATTATCACTGTACAACGTTATTGGATTCCAGCTATATCATAGATTCAGTAGGGTCTTCATAGCGACCCTAAGCAGTGAACTTAACCATGATTTACAATGTTATCTGTAGAAATATATTCAAAGATCTGTAATACCAGTTTTCAAATTATCTTCTCATTTATAAGGGGGTAAAATGTATTTGCGTTGTCAAATAGTTACATGTTTTTCTCATCCCGTTAGATTACTTTTCTTCAGGAGAATGATCGTATGCTTCAGGTGCTTAGCACTGCTGCAAACCCAAACTCCAGCTACAAGTTATAGTTCATTGTGCATTTCCAAGGCAAAAGGGAGGATGTCCTAAGGAAATTTAACAGAATCATCTAGTACATCTTCATTTTACAGATGATAAAATCAGGGCCCAGAGTGATCGACTTGCTTCTAGGTCTGTGGAGTGTTCAGTGAAGCTATTTGGTACCCAAATCTACCCTAAGTATATGGTAAATTATTACAGCAGTTCTCAATTTTTTGGTATCAGAACCCCATTATACTCTTAAAAATACCCTCTTATGCTTTTAAAAAGTATTGTTTATGTGTATTATATGTATATTGATGTTTACGGTATTAGAATTTAAAACAGAAATTTTAAAAATACTTGTTCATTTGAAAATGATAATAAACCCATTGCATGTCAGCATAATGTTTTTAAAATGAAAAATGTATTTTCCAAAACAAAGAACAACTTTGAAGAGTGGCATTGTTTTATACTTTTGAAAATCTCTTTGATGTTGGCATAATAGAGGGCACCTGAATTCCCTATCTGCTTCTGTGTTCAGTCTGTTGCCACATGTCGTTTTGGTAGAAGTATAGGAAGTATTATCAGGCCTCACCAAATATGTAGTTAAAAGATGGCGGAACCTTTTCAGGTAATTGTGGATATTCTTTGATACTATACCAAAACTTGGCAGGTGGTAGTTTCTTAAAGATTAAGTTTGCAGTGTGGAATCTGAAAGCATATCAGTGGACCTTTCATGCTGTGTTACATAAAGTATATTGGTCTGTCTAGAACGTTGAATGGATCTTTTATCCATGCCTAATTTTGTAACATGCATTGGTATTTGCAAAATATTGGTTTAGTGAGTTAAGCACATTTTCCAAGTGTTGGCACACTTCATTATACAGTATTAAAAAGCACATTTGTTAATATTGCCACAGTATCCTCAGGAAGGCCGTTTTAAGTATTGGGACACTGTCAAGTTCACAGTGGCAGATACATGTTTTCCAAAATTCTCATTTTTTCTTGAAAGCTCAAATTTTATCACTGGCAATAAACCTTGTCAGTTATTTTCCTAAAGCGACAAACTCATTTATCTTCAAGAAAATGCTATATTGTCAAGTCTGAATAACTAATTTGTCACTGTTCTTTCAAGTAAAAGTGGTGTTCCATGATAGTTGTGCAAGAGCTTTTCCTTGAGACAGTCTCTTACTTTGGTAAGCAGAGGAAGTGTTTATGTATACTTCCCATTTGTCAAATAGAATATTAAAAAGATGTATTCAAAGATTGAAATTTAATTAGGTATATCAGGACCAGCCCTAGGATGAAGTGAGTGAGGCAGTTAGGGTGCAAAATTTAAGAAGGCACTACTTGAAAGTGCCTCCTTAAATTTTGTACCCTACATGCCTCACTTGCACTCTGGTCCTGGCCCTGAGAGTAATAATTTTTACTGTTCCATCAAGGATTTCTTAAGTGAAAGTGCATGGAAGTGAAGAATACACTGTTTATCTTGGGGCCACTGTCTTGATTTGTGCTGAAGCTACAGAGTTTTGCCCTTTTCCTCTTTACACCATTGCTTTTGCATCATCATTGTAAATGTCAACACAATGAAAAAAAGTTTAGTATTATTTACAAAATGTATTAGTATTATTTTAGCATTTTAGTTTTAGTATTATAACAAAATGACTTTAACATCACAGGCTCCTGGGTTCTCAAACCATCTTTGAGAACCACTGTATGTTCTATTATGCTTCATTACAGTATTTTGATAAATGCTTCTCATTGATTTATCTGTTTTGGTACATGGAACTTTAAAAAATGAATGTCATTTAACTTATTAGCTAGGGAGATTAGTAATATTCTGAGAACTGCTTCTTTATGTCTTCCACAGGAGTTGACCATCAACATTTAAGCTACTTAAACATGATACAGTAGTGGTCCTCCCTTTACTTGCACATTGAAATCATCTGGAGTACTTTAAAACCACTCTATGAGTCCCACTCCTAGAATTTGATTGGTTTGGGGTGCTGATTGGACATTGGGGTTTTCAAAAGCTCCCCAATTGATACTGATATGCAGCCAAGGTTGAGAACTGCTTTATGGAGGATTAACACTCTTGATCAGCTGTTTATGCAGGTGTTTTCTACATTATTTAAATAAAATGTAATAAAAAAATAGTTTCGACACTGTTCCTGGGACAAAAAGAGATTAGATTATGATGCCAAGTAGTTCAAAAACAACTTGAGAAATAGCATACAGTTCTGTGAAAAAGTTTACTTAGGGAGAAACGTATTAGTGGTTTTTTTAAAATGAGGCTGATAATTCTGGTTGTATTATTGTAGCCTGTGATGGGTCACTTGTTAATTCTCAGAAGTTCAATTTATAGTTAGTGTTTAAATATTCACTGTGTAGAAGACATTATATTAGTAATTGAGTAGAAATAATATGACCATTTCTTAGAAAATGAAGTTTAAAGAACTGCAAGCACATTTTTCAGGTGCTAATATTTTGTTTAATTTTTTTCTTAGAATTAACAGTTAAATATAAATATGGTATTATTCAAAAGATTTTTCTCTTTGTTTCTTTTAGAATTAAAGTTGGGAGAACTGCTTCATGATAAGCTGTAAGTATTTGTGTCCTTTGAAATAGTGTAGTGTACTATTTCCATCTATTTTGTCTCCTGTGCAATAGTATTCCTTGAAGTCTGAGTAATTTTACATTTCAAAGCTGTAAGAATAACACTAATTATATATTTTTAACCTCGGTCAGCTGTTTTGGGGCAGCTGACCTTAGTCGTGATAGGAAGTGGTTGTACCTAGTGAAACTGTGACTTATGGTCATTCCTTGAGGGTAGGTGTACAGGATGTGGAATTTCTTGAGAAAAGGTACTGGTTGCATGTCATATGTGATACGCTGGTTGATGACCAGAGGTAGGTGATTAAATGCCCAGATGAAAGTAGATTGAGAATCCCTAGAAAGGTAAATGAAAGGAAATTCTTGATTATATTTATACTCCCATAGATAGCCTCAGTTCCCATACTGCTGTGGCCAGACTCAATTTTAAAGGTTGGGAGTATGAAATTTTATATTAGTAAGTAGACAAGGTTGGACATTTGTTAGGGGAAGTAGAAACTTGAAATTTAGTTCTTCTCAGACTTTAGTGACATCAGAATCATCAGAAGGGTTTTAAAAGACAGATTTCTGGAACCCACCCCCAGAGTTCCTTATTTAGTAGGTCTAGTGTAGGATCACAGAAGTTGCATTTCTCAAGTTCTCAGGTGAGATTGATGCTGCTGATCTAGGGACCACACTTTGAGAACCACTGTAGGTCATCATTTTGATGTCACAGGCAGTGATAGGAAGGATATAATGAAATCAAACCGTAAGCTAATGCAGGAAAGAATGTGGCTCCTGACTATGGAATAACATTGGAGAGAGGGGCGCTAGAGGGACATAGCCCTCTTCATTTCCCCAAGGTTTTAGACACTGAGCCCAGGGATCATGATTGCCAGCAGCCTACCCTGGCCATCTATTAAATTTGTATCCTTTTAATCCATGTCTTCTTTAACTGTCATTTCTTTTCCCCCTAGCATGTACGGTCTTCTAGCCTTCTATGTCATTTACTTATCTTTATTGTTTGTTTCCTTCCACTAGAATGTAAGCCCCATGAGACAGGCAAATTTGTTTTGCTCACTCATGTATTTCAAGTGCCTAGAACAGTGCCTAGCACATAAGCAGGCACTCAGTATTTGTTGAATGCATGGAATAGCTAACTTACTGCTACTCTGGTTTCTGTAGCAATTTTACTAATAAAGCAAATACCTTATTTAAAAAAAATTTTTTTTATTGGAGTATAACTGCTTTACATTGTTGTGTTAGTTTCTGCTGTACAATGAAGTGAATCAGCTATATGTATACTTATATCTCCTCCCTCTTGAGCCTCCCTCCCACCCCCCACCCCACCTGTCTAGGTCATCACAGAGCACTGAGCTGAGCTTCCTGTGCTTTATAGCATGTTCCTGCTAGCTGTTTTATGCATGGTAGTGTATATATGTCAATCCTAATCTCCCAATTTGTCCCACCCTTCTCTTCCCTGCTGCCTGTGTGCACGTGTCCGTTCTGTACATCTGTGTCTCTGTTCCTGCCTTGCAAATAGGTTCATCTGTACCATTTTTCTAGATTCCACATATATGCATTAATATACGATATTTGTTTTTCTCTTTCTGGCTCACTTCACTCCGTATGACAGACTCTAGGTCCATCCACATCTCTACAAATGACCCAATTTCGTTCCTTTTTATGACTGAGTAATATTCCATTGTATATATGTACCACATCTTCTTTATCCATTCATCTGTTGTTGGACATTTAGGTTGTTTCTACATCCTGGCTATTGTAAATAGTGCTGCAATGAACATTAGGGTACATGTGTCCTTTTGAATGGTTTTCTCAGGGTATATGCCCAGTAGTGGGATTGCTGGGTCATATGGTAGACTTCATTGATCTAGGGTTTTAATTGTGCCATTAACAACTTTTCTTTAGTTGTTTTCATATAAGTAATAAATGGATACTTTGTTTTTAACAAATTTAAACATTAGAGATGAAGCAGAACTTCTCATGGCACCATCTCTCCAACACAATCTCTGTTCTTTGCTTGGAGATAGTCATTGTTATAAGTCATCAGATTGTTACATGTCCTGGACCTATAAAAAATATATATACTTATATATGTGAATGAAATCTATAAAACTAGTTAACTGTAAATGGGGATATATAGTACAGTGTTCAGCTATGCCATTTTTTATGTAAGGGACTTGAGCATCTGTGGAGGCTCCTGGAGCTAACCCCCTGTGGATAGCGAGGGTTGACTGTCTGTATTCTGCAAATTCCCCACCCCCCACTTTCAGTATATCTTGGAGATCTTTCCATGTTAACTCCACCTTGTTCTTTTTTTTTTTTTTTTTTTTTTTTGCGGTACGCGGGCCTCTCACTGCTGCGGCCTCTCCTGCTGCAGAGCAAAGGCTCCGGACGCGCAGGCCCAGCGGCCGTGGCCCACGGGCCCAGCCGCTCTGCGGCATGTGGGATCCTCCCGGACCGGGGCACGAACCCACGTCCCCTACATCGGCAGGCGGACCCCCAACCACTGCGCCACCAGGGAAGCCCAACCTTGTTCATTTTAACTGCTGCTTTTTATTTTATAAAATGACTGTACCATAATTTGTTCTATGGTATCCCTATTGATGGACATTCAGATTGCAACATTTTTTGGTAGCATGGGAAAATTGAAAACATTTATTTATACAAGCCTCTTTATACATATACATGTGCAAATGATTTTTAGGATAGAAGCCTAGAAATCAAATGACTGGATTTTAATGGATTCAGCCAAATTTTTTCCCTCACAAGTCTTTATCAATTTACACTAACACCAACAGCATATGAGAGTACAAATTAAAAAAGAAAACCAGCATCATTTTGTTTTGCATTACTTGATTACATTAGAATTTGAATAGCTTTTTTTTTTTTTTTTTTTGCGTTATGCAGCCCTCTCACTGTTGTGGCCTCTGCCGTTGCGGAGCACAGGCTCCGGACACGCATGCTTAGCGGCCATGGCTCACGGGCCTAGCCGTTGCGCGGCATGTGGGATCTTCCTGGACCAGGACACGAACCCATGTCCCCTGCACTGGCAGGCGGACTCTCAACCACTGCGCCACCAGGGAAGCCCTTGAATAGCTTTTTACTTTTTTATTAATATTTTATATTTTCTCTTCTGTTAATTATCCATTTGTGTCCTTTGCCTACTTTTCTTTGGATTATTTGCCTTTTCCTGTTTGTATGAGTTAGTTATATATTCTGGATATTAACTTTTTCAAAATTACCTATATTAAAAATATTTCCCCTAGATAATTGTTAGTGTTTTAACTGACTGGTTTATTGTTGCATATAAATTTTTAATATTTTACACAGTTGGAGTTATCAACTTTTTTCTTTGTAGCTTTGTAAATTATTAAAAGAGTTTTTGTTTGTTTGCTTATTTTAGGTTTAGAACTTAGATCTGCCTGGGGTTTGTTTTATTAAATTGCGTAAATCAAAGATTTCACTTTTTCAGGATGGTTAGCCATTTGTCTTTATAGTAGTTATCGACTAATACACTGTTTTTCCACTAATTTGAAATTCCACCTTTATCATATGTACTTCCTACAAAAACATGGCTTTGGATTGTTTTTTCTTCATCTCTGTATGCTAGAATGCTTTTAATTATTACAGGTTTATAGTATCTTTGATATTTGGTGAATCCCTGTTGTTTTATTGAAAAGGTTCTTTTCCATTTTTGCATATTTTCTCTTTCGGCTTGACAAGCTCATTGAAAAACACCATTTGGGTTTTGATTCGCAACATTGTATCAGATTTATAGATGAGAGTTTTCTTCAGTATGCTCATATTGTCAGAGTATCTTAAATTGAAGCATTAAGAGGTTTGATGGATTTCAGGGCGTGTCTCCTAAATCTCTTCTTTTTTTTTTTTTAATTGAATTATAGTTGATTTACAATGTTGTGTTAATTTCTGCTGTACAGCAAAATGATTGTTATACGTATGTTTATTTTTTTTATGTATCCTTTTCCATTATGGTTCATCATAGGACATCAACTATAGTTCTCTGTGCTATACAGTAGGACCTTGTTGTTTATCCATTCTCTATACAATAGTTTACATCTGCTAACCCCAACCTCCCACTGCATCCTTCCCCCAACCCCCTCCCCCTTGACAACCACAAGTGTGTTCTCTATGTCCATGAGTCTGTTTCTGTTTTGTAGATAGGTTCATTTGTGTCATATTTTAGATTCCATATATAAGTGATATCGTACGGTTTTTGTCTTTTTCTGTCTGACTTCACTTATTATGGTAATGTCTAGGTCCATCCATGTTGCTGCAGATGGCATTATTTCATTCTTTTTTATGGATGAGTAGTATTCCATTTTATTTACGTACCACACCTTCTTTATCCATTCATCTGTTAGTGGACTTTTAGGCTATTTCCATGTCTTTGCTGTTGTGTAATAGTGCTGCTGTGAACATAGGGGTACATGTATCTTTTTGAATTAAAGTTTTGTCTGTATATGCCCAGGAATGGGATTGCTGGATCATGTGGTAATTCTATTTTTAGTTTTCTCAGGAACCTCCGTACTCTTTTCCATAGTGGCTGTACCAACTTACATTCCCACCAACAGTGCAGGAGGGTTCCGTTCTCTCCACATCGTCTCTAGCATTTGTTATTTGTAGAGTTTTTAATGATGGCCATTCTGAGAAGTGTGAGGTGGTACCTCATTGTAGTTTTGATTTGCATTTCTTTAATAATTAGAGATGTTGAGCATCTTTTCACATGCCTGCTGGCCATTTGTATTTCTTCTTTGGAGAAACGTCTATGTAGGTCTTCTGCCCATTTTTCAATTGGGTTATTTTTTGTTGTTGTTGTTGAGTTGTATGAGCTGTTTATGTATTTTGGAAATTAAGCCCTTGTTGGTTGCATCATTTACAAATATTTTCTCCCATTCTGTAGGTTGTCTTTTCATTTTGTTTATGGTTTCTTTTGCTGTGCAAAAGCTTCTAAGTTTGATTAGGTCCGATTTGTTTATTTTTCTTGATGTCTTGCTGCTGCTTTTCTGAGAGAAATGATTTAATGTAACAAGGTAGGTGTCTTTATTTTCCCGGTAATCTAATGGCTTAGACTAAGCAAAATAGGAAGTCAGTAGCTTGATGGACAGTCACTTTCTTTTAGGCTTTTCTTTTCTCATATCTCAAAGATATACTAACTAATCAGTCCACACTACCTCACAACTATCTGCTTCTATGGCTAATAAGCCACAAACACCAGACCATCAAAATTTCTGGATTTTATTTTTTTCTTATGTAATTGCCCAAACTTTGGGCATTATAGATGGTAACGTGCCAGATTTTTAGACTTTGAAGATGTAAAGAAAATGAAAAAAATATAAAAGTTACATTTGATAATGATTATTCCAAACATAACTTTCTAAGTGTTAAATAGTTAGAAAAAATTATTTAAAGAAGGTAAAATGAAATCCATTGTAGATCAGTTGATCTCTTTTTTTTCAAAAACTTCTAACTTTTTGAAGGAAGAACTAAAACAACTTTGGTTTTAATTCTTTTCTTGCCTCATAGTACATGTAAAATAATTTGAGTGACAAGTAAATGGTAGAATTTTTATGTTAAAGGAAGATTATCTAATTGAAGTAGAAGTGATAGCAAGTTGGGAAGACCAAATACATAAAATAGGGTAGTTATTTAAAGTACTGTAATAATTTTTGTACCATTGTGGGAATCTGGGTAAGCTTATTAGTTCATAAACAATTTGTAGAGTCAATTTTTTTATTTTCAGATTTGGTCTTTTTGAAGCTATGTCTGCCATTGAAATGATGGATCCCAAGATGGATGCTGGCATGATTGGAAACCAAGTTAATCGAAAAGTTCTCAATTTTGAACAAGCTATCAAGGTAGTCACCATTGTGCCTTTTGTGTTTTCTTTTGTTGTTTGTTATTCATATGTTAAAACATTTTGATTAATAACGGAAATCAAACTTAGTATGTTAAAGTGTAATTTTCTTAAATGCCTCTCAGGTATGTAAACAAGCGTTGGTTATCTTTGTCTTTCCATTGAAATGTTAATTGTTTAAGGTCTCCATTAAAAGCTTGCTCTAAATTTGTGTCTGTGTGCACTTTTTAAGTTAATTTTTGAAAGCATTTGAGTATGTTTTCACATACCGTGGTAATTGGCTTAGGGATTAAATTTTATGTATTAATATATTAAGTAAAATGCTTGTGGTAGTGAACTAGATGTTTAACTCAATGAGAATTGATTTAGAAGTTCATTCATAGTTCCCTGAGAGTTTAATTTTTGCATATTTTGTGAAGAAAGATTTGCTAAGTAAGTGGATAGTGTTAAAAAAAATTATGAGTAGTATAGTTAATTAGTTTAAGGGAAATGTTTAAAACATTTTTTTCTTTGTAAGTAGTTATTTTCTTTGTGAGTAGTTTCAGTTCATTAAAATGCTTCATACTTATTAATGTTTAAAACTAACTTGAACTGTGCTTTTAAAATGCTTGTTGGTTTGACTCTATTTTTTTATAAAGGCCTTTATTCTGTTTCAAATTCGAGAGGCTTTGATTTTTTCATATTGAAGACCCATTAAGATACATTATTTTTAAGAATACATAGTTAATTTGGCACCTTAGTTTTATCAGATGATGAGATAGTTTCCTTAGAATTGATATTTTAAAATATTTACTGTACACAGTAGCCATACATATTTTAAAAACTTATGTGTCATATTTCCCTTTCTTTTTAGGATGGCACCATTAAAATTAAAGACCTCACCTTGCCTGAATTGATAGGGATAATGGATACATGTTTTTGCTGTTTGGTAAGAGTTAAGATAACATGTTGGTTAATTTAAAAACTGTGACTTGAATTTCAGTTTGAAAGTATATACATCAACAGTGAATATGAAATATATGTAATGCTTGGCCTAGTAAGATGTACATAAGATTAGCAGGCCAAGTTACGCTGTAGGAAACAGCATTTTATCTTTTCATCTGGATGGTTTTAGGTTCTCATTTTCTGGAAGGATGTTTTCTTTCCAAGGAAGATAATAATATATAGGCATTATCCAAAGTACCCTTTTTTTTTTTTTTTGTGGTATGCGGGCCTCCCTCTGTTGTGGCCTCTCCCGTCGCGGAGCACAGGCTCCGGACGCACAGGCTCAGCGGCCATGGCTCACAGGCCCAGCCGCTCCGCGGCATGTGGGATCCTCCCAGACTGGGGCGCGAACCTGGTTCCCCTGCATCGGCAGGCGGACGCGCAACCACTGCGCCACCAGGGAAGCCCCCAAAGTACCCTTTTTATTCTCAAGCTACCCAGGGAAACAAATCTGAAATTGGGAGGTTCCATTAATCATGAAATTGAACCAAAGAGAATTTTGGATTGGCTTTGGATAAGTTTTTTTCCTAATCTAAGGTATATTGAAGTAAACTGGCCATTTTCTACTATGAAGAAAATTTTTTAGTGAATTATATATACATATATGCTGAATAGGTTGTCTTCCCTGGATCATGTGGTTTAATTGTGGGAAAATTCTCATTTGTACAGCCCTTTTTTCTGCCCCCTTCTTTCTGACTGTCCCTTTCTTTTTTAAACTTGATATTAAATCATTGTCCTTAGAAATAATATAAAATTTCTTCATTTGTGCATCCAGTAAAATATTCATTGATTGCCAGTGTGTATGAAGTACTTCTGTTATGTATTTTTTGTGTGTATTTTTCACTTAGGTCTTTTTTTTAAAAAATAAAATTTAATTTATTTATTTTTGGCTGCATTGGGTCTTCGTTACTGCACGCGGGCTTTCTCTAGTTACAGCGAGCGGGGGCTACTCTTCATTGCAGTGCATGGTCTTTTCATTGCAGTCGCTTCTCTTGTTGCGGAGCATGGGCTCTAGGCGTGTGGGCGTCAGTAGTTGTGGCATGCATGCTCAGTAGTTGTGGCTCGCAGGCTGTAGAGGGCAGGCTCAGTAGTTGTGACGCACGGGCTTAGTTGCTCTGCAGCATGTGGGATCTTCCCGGACCAGGGCTTGAACCCGTGTCCCCTGCATTGGCAGGCGGATTCTTAACCTCTGTGCCACCAGGGAAGTCCCTCACTTAGGTCTTAACATCAGCTCTGCGAGCTATCTGGTATCACTCTTATCTATTTGCCTAGGGTTACTTTGCTAAGAAGGGGCATAACCAGAATCCTGGTCCTGACTCTTCTTCCTCCAAAGCTGTCTGTTTCTCTCAGAGATGTTTTTATTACTCTTTAGCCATTTACTGTCCTAGTGGAATAGGATAAAAGGAGGCAAGGAGGAGGATTTTTGTCTAAGTTGAGGAACAATTCTGAGAGACTTGGGGCTGTATCTAAGTTTGAACTTTAACAGGCAGATGGTTTTCAGTCTGGAAAGTCTTCTGCACACTAGTAACACAAAATACACATCTTATTTAGAGCAGTTTTCATGTGCTTTTCTCATTTTGTAATGTAGCATTTTTTTTTTGCTCTATTGCAGAATTCTTGGACTTAGTGTAAATTATAACTGAATAAGCTTGGGCAAATTATTTACACTCTCTATTTCTTTATATGTAAGATGAGAAAAATACCGCCTTCCTCAAAGTGTTAGGAAAAAATGAGATAAGATATGTGAAAATACCTAGCATAGTACTTAGATATCATGATTATTCAGTTTTGGCTGCTGTTCTTCTAGCTTCGAGCACATGGTACTTGGCTCATGGTAGTCACTCAATAAGATAGTGTTGCCTGATTATTTTTGTGTTTTAGAAAGATCCCTCTGAGTGGGGGTACTGAAGTAGAGGTGGGAGGCAGGGAAACAGTTGCATAGTTTCTTGTAGTAATCTAGGTGAGGTGTGATGCACTTGACTGGGTTAGTAATAGTTGGGAAGAAGAGTTGAATGAGTGGCTAAGAACCAGGTTAGCTATAAAGTTGTGAATTCCTTAATTTCATGGGTTTTTATTGACTACATTGTAGAACTGATAGCTTTTGGATGTGATGTAAGGAGGCCCTGTAATTTCATTAATCTCCTAATACTCGCAAACTGAATTATATAAAAGAATGCTTCCCATATCTATTACTTTAAGGTAATCATGTTTTTAATTCTTGAAAGACTTTAGATAATGAAAGTGAATTCTAACTGTATTTTGTCTTTTCTGACCTTCCTTTTAATCATCTTTTAAATCTTGTGATTAATCGTATTTATTTGGGCCTGTGGCACTCTGTCCTTTGACTGTTGGATCAGACTTTTCAGACTCTGTGTATCACCTTAAACATGTGTATTCTTTTATTTCTTTATAGATAACATGGTTAGAAGGCCATTCCTTGGCACAGACAGTATTTACGTGCCTTTACATTCATAATCCAGACTTTATAGAAGATCCTGCCATGAAAGCTTTTGCTCTGGGTATCTTGAAAATCTGTGACATTGCAAGGGAAAAAGTAAATAAAGCTGCCGTTTTTGAAGAGGTAAGATTTTGTAATACAAGAATTCGTGAAGCTCATTGACCACCTTATTCACTGTGAAGTATTTAAATGATTGTGTGATATGAATTTTTTTGTCAACATTTATAGGTAAAAATAGTTTTTTAAAGTAATATGCTGTTGATGTTTATAAATATATTGGCTAAAATAATCCAGTTTTCTCCAAGAAAGGCCCTTCATGTTAATGTGTGTTCCTTCTGTCAGTACCATTCATTGAATATCCGTTACGTACAGATGTACTTTATTTTGGATGTGGTGAGTATTCACAAAGAAAATAGAAGAGATAGCCTCGTCCCTCAGGTCTCTTATAAATTATAACACAGAAGTTAATCTCAGTCTTTGGATAAGAGGGAGCTAAGGAAAACAAAGTTATGAAGAGTAATTTAGAATATAAACGTTTTCTTCCACTTAGTACTAAGTACCTCAGCCTGAGGAAGTGTTGTGCATTTTAGACATAGAAAGATTTTTTTTCTCTTTATCATAAAAAAAGATTTCAGATACTGATATTTTAAGGGGAGATGTGATAGCATTTGAAACTATTGATAAGTAATTATTTTTGTTTAATTCTTTTCCTTTGTTGAAACTGTCTTTTTTTCACACTGTTACTGATACAGAATAAATATCTTAGGCTCCAGCAGTGGTTCAGTGTAAAGCTTTTCTAAATTTATATTATGTATATGAGAATAATGAAATATATGCCTAATGTGATTTTCACATTTGAATGTGTGGCTTATGAGTTGTTTATGAAATACTGTGTACTTCTTATACACTCATTGGTTATTTACCTACATATTTGAATTGATATGGATGTTATTATGGAAAGTCTTATCCATTTGGATGGAATTTTTTAAAAGATTAGTTTGAGTTAAAAAGTGAGAAGTCACACAAATTATTTTAAGTACATTCTCAAAGTATACCCAAAAAGACATAAAAAATCAGTGGAATAGAGAAAGGATTTTTTTACCAAATAGTAACCCTTGAAAATTACTTCATCAGCATTTTACATCTGCCTTAGTCCATTTAGGCTGCCATAATGGCATACCATAGACTGGGTAGCTTATAAACAATAATTTATTTCCCATAGTTCTGGAAGCTAAGAAGTGTAAGATCAAGGCAACAGCAGATTTGGTGCCTGGTGAGGGCCTGCTTTCTGGTTCATCTTTGCACTGTGGCCTCACATGGCAGAAGGAGGGGTGGGGAGCTCTCTGGAGTCTCTTTTATAAGGACACTAATCCCATGTATGAGGGCCCCAGCCTCATGACCTGATCACCTCCTAAAGGCTCCATCTCCCAGTACCATCACATTGAAGGTTAGGTTTCAACATATAAAATTTGACGGGGCACATTCAGTCTGTTTATTGCAGTTGATTGATATGTCTTAAGTCTCGATCTATAGGTTCCCCCTCTTTTTTATTTTATTATTTATTTATTTATTTATTTATTTTTTTGTGTGGTACGCGGGTCTCTCACTGTTGTGGCCTCTCCTGTTGTGGAGCACAGGCTCCGGACGCACAGGCTCAGCAGCCATGGCTCATGGGCCCAGCCGCTCCGCAGCATGTGGGATCTTCCCGGACCAGGGCATGAACCCATGTCCCCTGCATCGGCAGGCGGATTCTCAACCACTGCGCCGCCAGGGAAGCCCTATTTTTTATTTTTTTAAGCCTTGCGACTTTTTGTTAAACAACTCTGTGGATTCCTCCCAAAGGCCTCACCTCCAAATACTATCACATTGGGCATTAGAATTTCACATATGAATTTGGGAGTGGGGGGGGACACAAACATTCAGTTTATAACAACATCAAAGTAAATTGTAGATAGAAAAATTATTTCCAGTGTAAAAAGTTATTTAAAAATCAGAAGACAGTTTATGGAAATAAAATGACCATTAAACATAAGATAATTAACCTCACTTTAGAAATGCAAATTAAAACTGAGATACCATGTTCTACCTGTAACAGGCACTCACATGCTGTGTGTGTGTGTGTGTGTGTGTGTGTGTGTAGGATATGAATAGTCATTGTTTCCCTCTTTTAATCTTTAAAAAAAAGTTTATTTGGAAATATTTTACAAATAACAGCAGTTACAGTAACAGCACAAAGAACACCCAGATTCACCTGCTATTATAACCTATTATCTCATTTGTTTTTTCAGTTTTTCTCTCATGCATGTATGTATATATGTATTTTTTTCTGAATCATTGCAGAGTAAGTTGTGTACATTATGATCTTCTTCCCTGAGACACATCAATATGCACCTTGTAAGGATAATGGCACTCTCATACACAAGTACAGCACAATTATCAACCTCAGTAAATCTATAATACCAATCCATTTCTATCAGTTGACTCAGTAATGTGCTTCTTATCTTTCCCTACGGTATGGGATCCAGTCTAGGATCATGTCTTTCATTTAGCTGCATATCTCTTTAGTGTCCTTTAATCTACAACAGTTCCTTATCCTTCTGTCTCTAATGACAGTGATATTTTTGGAAAATGCAGCCCTCTCCTCCTTTCCCTTTTTTAATAGAATGTTCCTCACTTGGGGTTTGTCTGCTCTTTCTTCATGATTAGATTTATATTATGCAGTCCTGGCTGGCATATGATGTGAGTGATGTTGTGTCCTTCTTATGGTATCACATCTGAGGCATACAGTGTCCATCTGCCCCTTAATGGTGATGTGATTTTATCACCCCATCAAGGTGTTTTCTGATTGCTATATGGTTACTTTTTAAAAAAAATTTATTTTACTGAAGTATAGTTGATTTACATTGTTGTGTTAATTTCTGCTGTACATCGTAGTGAATCAGTTATACATATATACACATTCAGTTATACATATATACACATTCTTCTTCATATTTCTTTCCATTATGGTTTATCACAGGATATTGAATATAGTTCCTGTGCTATACAGTAGGACTTTGTTGTTTATACATCCTATATATAATAGTTTGCATCTGCTAATCCTACACTCCCAATCCATCCCTCACCCACCCCCTCTTCCCCTTGGCAACCACAAGTCTGTTCTCTATGTCTGTGAGTCTGTTTCTCTTTCATAGATAAGTTCATTTGTGTCATATTTTAGATTCCACATATAAGTGATACCGTATGGTATTTGTCTTTCTCTTTCTGACTTACTTCACTTAGTATGATAATCTCTAGGTCCATCCATGTTGTTGCAAATGACATTATTTCATTTTTATGGCTGAGTAGTATTCAACTGTATATATACTATATCTTCTTTATGCATTTATCTGTCGATGGACATTTAGGTTGTTTCCATATCTTGGCTATTGTAAATAGTGCTGCAGTGAACACTGGAGTGCATGTATATTTTCAAATTATAGTTTTGTCTAGATATATGCCCAGGAGTGGAATTGCAGGATCATATGGCAACTCTAGTTTTTTGAGGAACCTCCATACTGTTTTCCATAGTGGCTGCACCAGTTTACATTCCCATATGGTTACTATATCTAACCTTGCATACATAATAAGCAATCTCTAGGGAAACACTTTAAGATCATATAAATATCCTGCTCATTAAAGTCTCTCCCTATATATTTAGTATCCATTCATGGTACTTGCTTGGACTAATCTTGATTGCGTTGGCTGCAAAATGATGATTTTGAACTCTAGCACTCCCTCCACATTTATTAGTTAGGACAGGATTCCATTATAAGCAAGATTCATACATTTTTTGATGGGAGTGTAAATTCATACAACTTTTTAAAAGAGCAGTTTGGTAATATCTGTGACTTAAAATGCATGTCTTGTTTCAGCAGTTTCACTTTTAGGAATTTAGCCTATAAATACATTTGTGCTTATCCCCAAAGGTCTACGTACAAGGACATTAATTGTAGTAACTAAAGTCTGGAAACTAATGTCCATCAGTAGGAGACTCATTAAATGACACTATACTCATACAGCCAAGTAAGTGTTGTGTAACCTTTACAAAGGAGGAGGTAGGCTTACTTGTACAGATGAGATTAGATCTCCAAATTAATGTAAAATAAGTCAGGTGTAGAAAAGCATGTGTAGCTTGCTACTGTTTTTGTTTTCTTTTTTCTAAAGAGATAGGTAGTTAAATCTTCATATACAAGAAGATAACTAGGGTATTTGATGGTCAGGGTATATACTTGTTTGTACTACTGGAATTTTTATTATATGCCTATATTACTTTCTTTTTTAAATAAACTAAAAAAATTTTTTTATGATAGAAGTGATCAATCAAATTTCTATATAATCTCTGGATGAAGGACTTACTAAGAGATGGGAGAAATACTAAAGGAAAGGACTAATAGGAAGAAAACTGATAGAAAAATTCTTAGGAAAAATATAGACAACAAAATAATCAATTTTTGTGTATTAAGATCCCATTCAAATAAAGCATAACACTAAAAGCCGAATGAATAAATGCACAGTAAAATAAATAGCTCATTCACAGAGGAAGGTTATCAAATGGCCATAATATTTAAAAAATTTACGCTCAGTGTAATCTAAGAAAAACAAAATAATAATTAGTTCACTTTTCATCTACAAAGTTTTTAAAATGAGAATATTCAATGTTGGTAAGGATGCAATATGTTGGCACTTATTTTTTTTTTTTACTAGTGGGGTGTATGCATTAGCATAGCTGTTTTGGAAAACAGTTTAGCAGTGTATATATCAAGAGTCTTAAACGTATTGACACCATTTAAACTAGTTAGTTCACCTCTAGAACTCAGCCTTAAAGAAATTATTAGAAATGTGGATGCTTTATGCCCAAATACATTAATCAGTGTTTTTAATAGTGAGAATTGGTATCAATCAAAATGCCACCATTAGGGTTATGGTTGAAATAAATTATGGTTAATTTATTACACATAACTGATTACATGATGACAAAGTAATATCATGGGAAAAGACATACTTTAAAAGGTTAAGAAGACAGCACACAATGTAATCAATTATGTAAAAATAAAGAAAACTGAAAAGAAACATAAACAAAAGTTAGCTCCTAGGCTGGAAAAATGATATTTTTCCTGTTTTGCTAAACTTTTCAGATTTTCCAGATAAATTTGTCTCAGTTGTAATAATTAAAATAAAAATTGATCTCCTAGTAAAATCCTTAAGAGGCCTGGTAATGAATAAATAAGAACGACTTAAATAATTTGCTTGCTTGAAATGGATGCTTCAGAAGTTCCTAAATGATTATGTATTTTGTCTCTGCTTTGTTTTTACTCCTGAACTGGAGACGTTTTCAGTTGCCTAAAGATGTTTCTTTCTCAATATCTTGCTCACGTGCAAATGGGAACCACAGTTCCCCCATCAGGTGGCTTTTCCTCTTGGATTCTGTATCTTGTAAAATGGTGTCTTTAGTGTTATCTTTGATTACTTTTTTTAACTTGCAACATTCAGATCGTTTTACCTTCCAAGTGTCTTGAATCTGGGCACTGTTTTTTCTTCCTTCTCATTGTTCCTGCTTTAGTTCATGCCTCTGCCAGCTTTAGGTTAGGCTCCTGTGAGAGTTTCTGAACTCTACTTTCTGGCCTAGTCTTTTCCCTGTAGTCCATTCTCCACTTGACCATCAGTTATCTTCCTAAAGGTAATCTGGTCATGTTCAGTTTTGCTATTTGAACGTTTTCACTAGGGTGTGTATTTTAATAAAAGTAATAATACTTGTACATAGTATATAAAATCAAATAGCCCACAAGACTTATAATGAAAAAATTATAGTGCTCTGCTCTTTCCTTATCCATTCATAATAATATTCAATTCTTTTAGCTTTTTCTACTGTCTACTTCTGTGTTTCTGTATAATAGGCTTATATTCTAGTTTCTGGGTTTAAGGGTTTATCAGTTTTTAGCTATAGTATAGCAGCACATTTTTAGCATATGTTTAGCATTCATACATTACCTCCTCCTCACTCCAAATAGTAATTCACTTTGTGGTTAAATCATTCAATTCTGACATTATTGTGATATGTATTAATGACAGATGAGCCAGAGTAGTGTATGCTTTTTTTTCTCATACAAATTTTTTTTTCTTGAAGGTAATAACTGCCTCTTCTTTTTGGCTTGCTTAGTTTTATGTGTACTTTTCCTTAATTCTTCCTTTCCCATTATTATTAAACACATCAGGTAATCCGTATATTTCATCATGTATATAAACATATATATACATATATCAGGTAATTTATAATTTTTGTTTTGAAATGCTCTTCTTGAACTTCTTTGTTCTCTAGCTTCAGGCTGGGTCAGTTGCTTTCTAGGCCCACTGCACAGCTGTCATCCCAGGTTTCTCTGCACCATCTCCTGGGAATTCCATTTCCCTCTCTTTTTGTTAGATCCCTAGTTACCTGGATCTCGTGCCTTTATTGTTCTTAGTTTATTACTTTGTTTGTGCAGTGTCTCCAGTTTCTTCTGGGAGACAGGGAGGGAATTTTTCTTTGAGACCTTGCATGTCTGAAAATGTCTTTCCTTGGGCTTCCCTGGTGGCGCAGTGGTTGGGAGTCTGCCTGCCGATGCAGGGGACACGGGTTCGTGCCCCGGTCTGGGAGGATCCCACGTGCCACGGAGCAGCTGGGCCCATGAGCCATGGCTGCT
>NC_041222.1:77664052-77679745 GCF_002837175.3 Physeter macrocephalus
CCGGAGCCTGTGCTCCACGGCGGGAGAGGCCACAGCAGTGAGAGGCCCGCGTACCGCAAAAAAAAAAAAAAAAAAAAAAAATGTCTTTCCTGCCCTCACACCTGATTGATAGTTTGGCTGTAATGGATTTCTAGGCTGGAAAATAACTTCCTCAGCATTTTGAAGGCATTGTTCCACTGATTTGTAATCCTAGTGTTACCATCCTGATTCTTTATATGCGACTCATGTTTTCTCTTTAGAAGCATTTAGGATTTCTCTTTTTAATGACCATACCTTAGATTAGTCTTTGTAACCCCTTAATGATCTTTGAAGTTTAAAGCATCCCGTTCTTAGACCACCACCTCTGTTTCTAAATTACTTGTGTTCTGATTCCTAGAGTTCTTCACTCCTATTTGGACTTCAGTTTATTTATATCATCGTTTCATTGTTATTAACCTCTTGACCCTCTTTTCCAAATTTAAGTATCATCATCCTTTATTACAGTCATTCCCTTGCATATACTTTCAGCTCCCTTCCTCTCTTACCTTGTTATACCTCAGTTCTAGTTGAATCTAACCCTTTGCCTACTTTGCCCTTAAACCTGCACATCTCATTGTGACTGGAAAAAAATGCATTTGCACTGATTGGTCCTACTACCATTTCATCACCAGTAACTGCATGTAGGCCCTCAGTGCTCCCTAGCAATCATTACATTTCCCTAGTTCATTCACTCCACTCCCCTCAAACTTCTCACACTTTGACCATCCTCACTTGAAGCAAATGACCTACTTTCTATTGCACTGAATAAACAGAAGCAGTCTTCCCACCTACCTGCACATGTGACCTCTTTTCTGCTGCCCTTCTGTTATATAGATGAACTTTCTCTTCTCCTAAGAGTGATCCCTTCTGCTTGTGCCTTAGATTCCATACTCAGTCTTACATTCAAAGACATTGGTTTACCAATTCTCACCTTTATCCCTTGAGTAATGAATTTGCTGCTCTAATGGATCATTCCTATCAGCATACAAACATGCTTTATTCGTGTTACTCAATCTCAAAAATACCATTTCATGGCATAGTCTTGTCCTTCAGCTTCTGCCCATATCTCAGTTCTTCTTTTCAGCCAGTATCCTTAAGAGGTGTTCATACCCACCGTCTCTGGTTCTCTCCTGTTTTCTCTGTTGAATCCACTCCAGTCAGGCTTTGAACACGTGTTCCACCAAAATTGTGACATTATGGTCATCAAAGACCTCAGTGTTGCTAAACCCAGTGGTTAATGTTTGGTCTTAAACTTGACCTATCAGAAGATTTTGACATAATTTTATCACTCCATCTTTGAAACAGATTATTTTCTTGGCATTTAATATGTCCTTTATCCCTGGTTTCTCATCTCACTGGTTGTTCTTGTTTGTCGTGTCATTCTCTAAACCAGCAGTATCCAATAGGAATATAATGCAAGCCACATATATAATTTAAAATGTTCTAGTAACCATGGGTAAAGTTAATTTTAATAACATTTTATTAATTTAGCCCAATATATCTAAAATAATACTTCAGTATATAATCAGTTTAAAAATATCAATGACCCTCGCTGCATAGGGTATCCTGTGTGGAGGATACCAATCCATAGTACTATCACATCTTTTTTTTTTTAACATCTTTATTGGAGTATAATTGCTTTACAATGGTGTGTTAGTTTCTGCTGTATAACGAAGTGAATCAGTTAATACATATACACATGTTCCCATATCTCTTCCCTCTTGTGTCTCCCTCCCTCCCACCCTCCTTATCCCACTCCTCTAAGTGGTCACAAAGCACCTAGCTGATCTCCCTGTGCTATGCGGCTGCTTCCCACTAGCTATCTATTCTACGTTTGGTAGTGTATATATGTCCATGCCACTCTCTCACTTTGTCCACATCTGTTTTTTATTTAGTATTACTACCCACTTCTGTGGAAAGCTGGGCAAGACACTAATTGTAGGGTATTCTCTGCCTGCCACTGGACCTTAGAAGTGGGGGAAGAGACAATTTACAAAACAGGAAACGCATATGGCTTACAAAATTATGGGAAAAGAATTTTTTTAAACAACTCACTAATGATCCAAAAATGCATGTTAAAACTAGATATCATTTTTTTGGCCTGTGAAATAAATGGGTATAAATTTGAGACAACCTGAAGCTTGCAACAGAGCAATAAAATGGACAGTTCTTTTTTCTTTTTTTTTTTAATCTTCATTTATTTATTTGGCTGTGCCGGGTCTTAGTTGTGGCACGCAGGATCTTTTAGTTGTGGCATGCGGGATCTAGTTCCCTGACCAGGGATCAAACCCGGGCCCCCTGCGTTGGGAGCGCAGAGTCTTAGCCACTGGACCGCCAGGGAAGTCCCTAAAATGGATACTTCTTTTCACTGTTGGAGAGAGAATAAATTGGTCCAGATATTTTGGGGAAAAAATATTAATGAAATATTTTGAATTTTTTAATCTATGGAATATTCTCAATCTGGTATGTATTTTACACTTACAGCACATCCCAGTTTGAACTAGTCTCATTTCAAGTGCTCAGTAGTTATGTGGCACACGGCTCTAAACATTGGTGTGACTCAGGCTCAGTCTTTACACTTCTTTATACTCTTGATGATCTCATGCAGTTTCATATTTTTAAATTCTGTCTCTGCTAATGAGGCCAAATTTATATTCTTAACCTAGGCTTGTTCCCTAAATGTCATATTCATATACGCTGCTGCCTATTCTACATTCTCACTAGGATGTCACACCTAACATTTCCAAAATGAAGCTGCTGGTTTTCCCCTTGCTTCCAACTTCTTTCTTCTGTAGTCTTCTCAATCTCAGCAAATGGAACTCCATTCTTCTAGTTGTGCAGACCAAAAACCTGGGCATCATCCTTAACTCTTCTCTTTCTCCTGTACCCTGCATCTAAACCCTCAGGAAGTCCTTGGCAAACTACAGCCTGCAGACCAGCCCTGCTGCCTGTGTCTTTTAATGGTCCTTGAGCTAAGAATATTTTTTTTTCCTTTTAAATGGTTACATTTAGCGCTTTCCTGGTGGTGCAGTGGTTGAGAGTCCGCCTGCCGATGCAAGGGACACGGGTTCGTGCCCTGGTCCGGGAAGATTCCACATGCCACGGAGCGGCTAGGCCTGTGAGCCATGGCTGCTGAGCCTGCGCGTCTGGAGCCTGTGCTCCGCAATGGGAGAGGCCACAACAGTGAGAGGCCCGCATACCGCAAAAAAAAAGAAAAAAAAAAAAATGGTTACATTTATATAGTTATATAAGTGCCTACTCAGTATTCTCTGTTTTGCCACTTGGTCTGCAAAGCATAAAATATATATAATCTGGCCCTTTAAGAAAAAATTTGCCTATCCTTAATCTGTACTATCTGTTTATTGATTTCATTAGTATATGCTGGACATTGTGGCAAGTGCTGGGAATAAAATGATAGGCATATCACTTTGCTGTGCAGAGTGAGGATGGGAGTCTAAGAGCTCCTTTCTTAGACATCCAGCTTCTTATTCCTCTAGCCCCACGTCTTTTTTTTTTTTTTTAATTTATTTATTTTATATTTGGCTGCGTTGGGTCTTTGTTGCTGCGCGCGGGCTTTCTCTAGTTGTGGCGAGCAGGGGCTACTTTTCGTTGCTGTGTGCAGGCTTCTCATTGCGGTGGCTTCTCTTGTTGTCCAATTACTTGGCATCTTCCAAAAATTGCCTCATGTGTCTTTTTTTTTTTTTTTTTTTTTTTTTTTTTTTTTTTTTTTTTTTGTTGTATGCGGGCCTCCCTCTGCTGTGGCCTCTCCCGCTGCGGAGCACAGGCTCCGGACGCGCAGGCCCAGCGGCCATGGCTCACGGGCCCAGCCGCTCCGCGGCATGTGGGATCCTCCCAGACCGGGGCGTGAACCCGGTTCCCCTGCATCGGCAGGCGGACGCGCAACCACTGCGCCACCAGGGAAGCCCCGCCTCATGTGTCTTGAATGTTGTCTTCCATTCTCTTTGTCTTCTTTGTTCTTTGGAATTCAAACTTTTCATTCCTTTACTTACGTATAGTATGATTTCAAGAGGTGTAGTGGAAATACCACATTTAACCAAAAGTCCATTGTTTCTACTGCCTACATGATAAAATTCAAAAGCCTTAGAGTATCTCTTTTTATCATCTGGCCCCAATTTTATTACTTATTTTTTATTACTTCTTAATTTTTTTATTGAGTTATATGGCATATGACATTGTATAAGTTTAAGCAGTGTGGCATATTGATTTGATGCATTTATATTGCAAAATGATTGCCATAGTAGCATTAGCTAACACCTCTATTGTGTTACATAATTGTCATTTCTTCTAGTGTTGGGAACAATTAAAATGGAGTCTCTTAGCAAGTTTAACGTTTATAATAGTTTTGTTGTCTGTAATCACTGTACTGTATATTAGGTTTCTAGGACTTACTAATCTACTAGTTGCAAGTCTGTACCCTTAAACAACATCTCCCCAATTCCCCCACCCCTAGCCCCTGGTAAACACCATTTTACTCTCTGCTTTTACGATTTTGGTTTTTTTAGATTCCACATATGAGAGAGATCATACAGTATTTGTCTTTCTCTGTCTGACTTAGCATAATGTCCTCAGGGTCCATTAATGTTGCTGCAAATTTCCTTTTTTTCTTATGGCTGCATATTATTCATTGTATAAATATACATCTTCTTTATCCATTCATTCATTGATGGACACTTAGGTTGTTTCCATACCTTGGCTATTGTGAATAATGCTGCAATAAACATTAGAGTGCATGTCTCTGGTTACCTGTTTTCATTTCCTTTGGATATACATATACCCATTAATGGGATTGCTGGATTGGATGGTAGTTCTAATTTTAATTTTTTGGGTAACCTCCATACTGTTCTCCGCAGTGATTGAAGCAGTTTACAGTCCCACTAACAGTGCACAAGGGTTCTCTTTTCTCCACATCCTAGCCAGCATTTGTTATCCCTTGTCTTTTTGATGATCACCATTCTTATGGGTGTGAGGTGATACTTCATTGTGGTATTTGTTACAGGCGTACCTCGGAGATATTGTAGGTATGGTTCCAGGCCACCACAATAAAGCAAATATTGCGATAAAATGAGTCACACGGATTTTTTGGTTTCCCAGTGCATGTTAAAGTTATATTTACTATAGTGTAGTCTATTAAGTGAAACAGCATTATGTCTAAAAAAACAATGTACGTACCTTAATTAAAAAATACTTTATTGCTGAAAAATGCTAACCATCATCTGACAATGCAGAGTTGCCACAAACCTTCAATCTGTTTTTAAAAAAGTGCAGTATCTGCAAAGTGAAATAAAGTAAAATACAGTAAAATAAGGTATGCCTGTATACCTTTTTCTTTTCCCCTGGCATTTTATTCTTCAGCTAGTCCTATGTTATTCTCTTTCATTATCCCATGCTTGTGCACAAGATGTTGCTTCTGACTCTTAAGCCTTTTCTCTTCTCCTTACCCTTTTAGGGCAGAGTCTTATCTTTAAACTTGGATCCCAATCTCCTGACTTCCCCAGACTTCAGTTTTGTTCTCTGTTGTTAGCATTTTCTTCTGTCATAGCTAGTGTCTGTACATGCTGGTTTGCATAGAACAATCCTGCCTGACACCTTTTGTCCTGGTGTAATTATTATAGCATCCCCTCTTAGTAGTATACCAGCTTGAATATGGATGTGATGTTTGGAGGTACTGCTTCATTTTGTGAACATGAAGTGACAGATGTAAAAATCTAAAAGCTTAGGATAGTGGAGCCGAAAGAAAGATTACTTTCTAATATTCTAATGTTCATGTTATTTGGCATGCTGTAAATCTATATCGCTTAAGTCAGTGTAGTTGGATTTTTCTCTTACTTGCAGCCGAGCATATTTCTAATACAACAGTAAGTAAATGAAACTATAAAAGTTCTTGGCTTGTCTGGCAGAGAGTAAACACTATTATCCATTTGATATATATCTTTCCAAGTATTTTTTATGATACGTACCCATGTGTATTTTACTTAACATGATGGAATTATGTAGACTGTTTGCAACTTGCATTTTCCCACAGAGTATAGATTTCTGTACATACCAGCACATGTAGGTAGATCTACCTCATTGTTTTTATTTGCATTGCATCATGTTGAGAATACAGATTTTGAAGAACTATTTCTGGCATGAATCATCAAAGGATGCTCAAACTAGTAGACAGAAGTGTAATGAGACACAGGATTTGTACCTAGCCTTAATGTATCATCCCACAAGACATTTATTAATTACAAAAGGGAAAATGATAAGTTTACAGTGTAGACACTTAGTATCTTAGCCAAGTGGCCAGAATTAACCACCAGTAATGGGATAAGTCAACACCATGTGTCTCCAGATTCAGTGATCTAAGAAGGACACAACATCACTTCTGTGGTATTCTGGTCAAATATCCTATCAAATATTAAATTGATTTGAATTTTGGAAAAACATAAGACAAACCCATATTGAGGGACATACACAAAATAACTTTGGCTTGTACTGTTCTAAAATGTCAGGGCATGAAAGACAAGGACAAAAGAAATGTTCCAGATTAAAGAGACATCAGTTTCCTGATTTGATAATTGTACTGTGGTTTTGTAAGAGAATGATTTTTGTTTTTATAAAATCACACTGACATTTAAAGATAAAGGGGTATCATAGTCTGCAACCTAGTCTCAAAGGTTTCAGGGAAGAAAAATAGAGAATTATAATGTAAATGTGGTTTAATGTTATCATTTGGGGAGTATGGGTGAAGGGAATATGGGACTTCTCTTTACCATTTTTGTAATCTGAATTTTTTTCAAAATAAAAGTTAGAAAAGCCTCTGGGGAATGAGACCAAATAAGTTTGTGTTCTTACTCTGTCGCTTACTAGCTCTGTGGTTTTTCGGAATTTAACCTTTCTATGTCTCAGTTCCCTCATTTATAAAATGTAGTTTATAAAAGTACCCACCTTAGAGCATTATTGTGAGAATTAACAAAGTTAATACAAGTAAAATGTTTAGAACAGTGCCTGGCACATGATAAGCACTTAATAACATTAGCTGCTATTAGTAGTTGTAGGAGCAGCAGCGGCAGTAGTATTCCACTGTATGTACAATAAATTACAAGCCACTTACTAATGGGCATTTAAATTGTTTCAAGTCCTAATCTGAATTATCTGTGCTCATGTTTTACCCTAACTTGTACCCTTACTAGGTTACCCAGTATCTGGTCTGTGATAGGTACTCAAATTTTAGTTGAATGAATCAGATTATTTTAGGAGCCCTTGAAATATTTATGTAAAGTATTTTATATGTGAAATGAATGTTTAAAGCAGTAATAAATCACAACTGATACATTGTGACTATTAAGTTTTAGAAGGGGTTGAAACAGTTTTATTTAATTAGAATATTAGTTCTAAATGCTGTGTTTTATAGAATGCTAAACATCCCTTATAATTTTCTGCAGTTATATCTTGGTAGTATTGTAAAGATATTGTAGAGTACAAGTGAAAAACATGGGCTTTATCTGTCAAGACATCTTACTTCTGTCCCTGGATAATAAGCTCTCTAATTGCAGTGATAGTATTTTACCATTGTATCCCTGGTATTTAGCCTATACCAGCCATCATAGGGTGCTCAGAAATGGACAAAATTTTTTCCCTTCTAATTACTCACCTTTAAAATCTTGATATCAAGCATACTATCCTTTGATCCATACCACTTACTTGGATTCCCCTATTCCTTCTGTCCTTTAGTGCCACAGAGACCTCCAGTTCATAGGTGCTGTCACTTTAGTTTTCTCTGTTACTTTCCTCATGTTCTCATTTCCATGGCCCAGTTAGTGCTAAAATCGCTTTTCAAACACCCTTGCCCCTCTAATCTCATAATGTGTCACTTATCTGGCAAAACCCCAACCACCTGCCTACTTGCTGCTTGCACCCAAACAACAGAAGGCAGCTAGGGAAAATTCACATCTGTGTGTCTGTTCTCACTTTAATTTTAGGACTGCAAGTCTCAGATGGGCACTCAACACTGGAGACAATCCTGTCCTACAACACTTCAATAGCAAACTTGCTTTTCTAGTCTCTAAGGTGACTTTTTCCCATCTGTTACTTCTCAGACCTCCAGTGCCAGTCCTCACTGTCAGCTTGCTTTCTACCTTAATGGGATATTAGATACAGTCAGATGTAATTAGAAGTGTCCCATCTTCTCATTATCACAAATGCTAACCTGTTATGGTATCCACGCACTCTGTTGTTGTTAAAATGAAAGTATCCCTGTGACATTCTAAGCTCTCAGCCCCTCCACTGTGTTCTAGATTCTATCCGCTCTAGCCTACTGCAGTTAGTATCCCTTTCTTTGTATTGTGTTGCTGCTGTATCCTTCATTACTAGATTATTCTTACTGCCATATAAACATGTTTTTACGTGACTCAATTTAAAACCAAAACACCGCAGTTCCCTTGATGCCATGGCTCCTTATATCTACAGTCTCATTTCTCTGCTACCCTATATGTACCAGAAACTCCTTGAATGAGCTGTTAATATTGATTTATTTTACTTTCTCTTTCATTCTCTTCTCATCCACACCAATTGGATATTCTTCTACCACTACGTAGAAACTGGTCTTAGCAAGCTCCTTAATGATATCCATCTTGCTAAATCCAGTGTTCTCACTACTCCCTCTTCAGCCTGTCAGCTTCATTAGTCTCAACTGACCACTTTTTGAAATACTTTCTTCTTATCTTTCTATTATGACAATCTGTTGGATTTCTTTCTTTCTCACTGGTTAGTCCATTTCCTGTGCTTGCTCCTGTAGATCTCCAGTTCTCTTGGGCTCTCCCTGGCTTGATTTCCTCTAGTTCTGTGGCTTTTAATGCCAACTATAAGCTGATGAAGTCCAAATTGATATCTCTAATCCTGATTTCCTCCTCTGACTTTCAGACTCAAGCAAGTGCCTTCCTGAAATCTTCCCTTGAATGACCAAAGGAACTACAAACTTAATATAGTTAAAATTGTACTCCATTTCTGCCCTTAAACCTCCTCCTCCCAAACTGCCCCATCTGAGTAAATGGCATCATAATTTACCAGTTGCTCAGACCGAAAACCCTTGATTGTACTACATTTTACCTCATATTCAGTTCTCAGCACATCATGTTGGCTTTACCTTTTAAATATATCCTGATTTCAACAATTTCTCATCATTTCTGGTTATGGTATCAGTCCCATTCACCATCAGCTCCTGCTTGGACTGTTGGGTGTTATCCAGTATCTGGTCTCTCTGGGTTTACTTTTTTTTTTTTTTTTTTTGTGGTATGCGGGCCTCCCTCCGCTGCGGCCTCTCCCGTTGCGGAGCACAGGCTCCGGACGCGCAGGCCCAGCGGCCATGGCTCACGGGCCCAGCCGCTCCGCGGCATGTGGGATCCTCCCAGACCGGGGCGCGAACCCGGTTCCCCTGCATCGGCAGGCGGACGCGCAACCACTGCGCCACCAGGGAAGCCCTCTCTGGGTTTACTTTGATTTTTGTCCTCCTTAAGTCCACAGAGTTTCAATAGTGATATTTTAATGGCAGCATCTGTTGACATAACTCTTCTGCTTCAGACTTCCAATGACTTAGATTAAGTTCTTGTTACTGAGGTTTGTATTTATTACACAGACCTGTGATAGTCTCCCAGATGAATGCTTTTCCTTAGACTCTTCTTGGCAAACTTAAGGGTCCACAGATAGGGCTTACACGTTGCTTTTTTTCCCCTTGTTTTGTTTTTTCTACACAGTGTTGGGCTACTTAATTTTTAAAAACTTGGTAACATTAAAAAGTCTGATGATTTTACATTAAATTAGGTTTTTGTTCTGAAAACCTAGGAGACTGTACCAAAGTAGTGCTGTATTCATTCATGACCATAAGAGGGTAAGCAGCAGCCTACTTCCTTTAGTTGACGTGTATGTTCTCTCATTTGCCACAGTCTCCACCACTCCTCAGTGTAACTTGTAACCAGCCTGATGTTCTTAGTAAGGTTAACGGCCAAATGGCCCCTGCCCTGAAGTAGCTCATCATTCCTTCAACAGATAGGTTTGAACAGTACTCTGTGCCAAGCACTATTCTAAGCCCTAGAGATAAAGCATGAATACAACAAAGCCCTGAGCTCAGAGATTATGCATTCCTTGGGACAAATAGTTAATGTGTAAGTAAACAAATTACATATATAATGTCAGGTGGTGACAAGTTCTGTGAAGAAAAGTAAAGTAGGGGAAGGGGATATAAAGTGGTGGAGGGTGCTATTTTAGAGAGAATGCACAGGGTAAACCCTCGTATGAGAAATTGACATTGAAACAGAGGCTGGAATATAGTAAGGGATGGAGCTTTGTAAATCTTTTGAAGAAAATCAGTTTGGGGAGGGGGGTTCAGCGGGTACAGAGGTCGTGAGAAGAGTATGTGTTTGATATGCTTGAAGGACAAGAAGGCCTGTGTGATTGCAGTGCAGTGAACATGGAGATGAGTGGTAGGTAGGAAATGGGGTTGGAGAGGGAGACCAGGGCCACATGATGGAGGGCCTTAGAGGCCATGGGGGAATTTGGGATTTTACTGTGAGGAAGAAAATTCCTGAAAGGTTTTGAGTAGAAAGTGACATGAAATGGCTTATCTTAAAACAATCCCT
The DNA here is from genome assembly GCF_002837175.3 of Physeter macrocephalus. NCBI lineage: Eukaryota > Metazoa > Chordata > Mammalia > Artiodactyla > Physeteridae > Physeter > Physeter macrocephalus. The sequence continues at coordinate 77,674,708 of NC_041222.1, forward strand.
TTGGCTTTTGGTGGTGAATAAATTATATAGAAGACAGTTGTGGAAGGTGGGGGACCTGTCTGGAGACAGTTATAGAAGTGAGAGATGGTAGATCCTTGAACTGGAGATAGCTGTGAAAGGAGTCAGACTTGGTGATTAGAATTTGAAGATAGATCCTACAGTGTTTTCTGATGGATCTGATACGGGTTTCGGGAAAACAAGATGACTTGAAATGCAGGTTTTCAGCCTGAGTAAAGAGATGGGGGTGCCTTTTAGCAATGTGGTAAACACTAGGAGAGTTCCTATTTAGACATGTATAATTTGAGAATCCTGTTTGATGTCCAGGTAGAGATAGAGTATAACCTTCATCTGGAGGGTAAGTTTATAGCTCTGTAATACAACCTGAGACTTTTGAAAGACCCAGTCCTGTGAAGCATACAATTCTTCTGAGTTCTTTGAGACTAGAGACATTGTTTGTACTTCTTTCTGTTTGTCAGATATAGTACCTAACATGAATTGCATGCTTACTGATGTTTTTGTTAAGAGTCCAGAAATTTCACTATAGTTCTGGCCACTGCTGTGAATATCTGTTATTTCATTATGTTAGGCTTTTATATACATTTTTATAAGAATCGTAATATGGCAGAAACACTCCTTTAATAGAGCTTCTAACTTCTTAGCTGAAATCAGCCAGATATTATTAAACTCTTCATAGTGAATCCAGCAAACCACTTAACTTGCTAATATCTCAGCAGTGTTTTAAATGATTTTGGGAGTGGGAATCCATGTATGAATCATTTTTTTCTTTACAATGGTCAGAAGCGGGAATGTGGTTTTGCTGTCACTGAGTAATTCTGTTTGAGAAGACTTAACCTTTTAGCCTAACAGTGTGTAAAATGACATATAATAAGTTTTGAAGAGTCCTGTTTAAATTTTGCAAATAGTAATTATTACATATTTATTGTTCACCTGTGAATGTGAGAATTCTTTTTAAGTGGGAATTATTTGTGATATTATCATAAGCATTATTTTGCAAATGAACATATTAAATGCAAGTATGTTTAAATAGCCCAAGGACAGCAATTGAAATTAAGGGGACAGAGACAACATTAGAATGTGGTGTTTTTTTGTTTTTTGTTGTTTTTTTTTTTAACATCTTTTTTGGAGTATAACTGTTTTACAATAGTGTGTTAGTTTCTCCTTTACAACAAAGTGAATCAGTTATACATATACATATGTTCCCATATCTCTTCCCTCTTGCGTCTCCCTCCCTCCCACCCTCCCTATCCCACCCCTCTCATGGTCACAAAGCACAGAGGTGATCTCCCTGTGCTATGCGGCAGCTTCCCACTAGCTATCTAATTTACATTTGGTAGTGCATATATGGGGTCAGGTTTTTAAATTTAGATATAAGAAAGTTCAATATTCTATAAATAAGAATATCTTAAGTACTCATGAACATAACAAGAAGTATAATGTAGTGTCCAATTAATTGATTAGTAGTAAGGTCCTCTGTTCCCTTAAGAAACTATAATATAGTTAATTAAAGGAGATAACCAGAAAATACAAGTTAATGGTTCCTGAAATACATTGTCAATGGTTTCTGCCTACTGGCTTTAAGAACAACTGTTTATATCTAATATTCAACAAAATATTTTGCATCAAAATAATTATCTTACTTGTAACAAAAGCAGCTGGAGAAGATGATCATAGCAATTATGCAGACAGCCATAGAAATGAGCAAAGCCAGCCATCGAATGCTGCCATCGAAAAATGGACCTGATAATGGAAGTAAACAATGAAAAAGACATATTACCTTTCGATCACATCTTAAAAGGAAAAAATAACTTGTAGTGTTGAACTCTAGAAAGCTTGCTTATTGTTAAAACCAGAGAAAATATTTCACTGAGAATCATGATTGCACTTTTCTCTGCTAACCTACCTATAACAACAGGGGGCAGTGTAGGTTGTAAATACTGGTTACATAAGTTGGTCCGACAACATTCTATTGTCCGGCGTAGCTGGGCTTTTGGTGAATCCTAAAGGAAGAAAATTAGAAATAATCTGATACACGAAACTGATAATTAATTTTTAAAATATTCATAAAATACAGTTTCTAATTCAGTGAGTGAAAAGGACCTGCTAAGTTTGTGTGAAAGTGATTATTGAAAAATTTAAATCTATCGTGAAATAGTGTTGTAAAGACTCTAAAATGTTTTTTCTTAAGAAGAATGTATGTATGTGCATGGTGTGTTAGAACACTAGACTATAACTTAATTACAGATAAACAAAAGTTTATATATATTTTTCACCCAAAATTTGGCATATCTTAAGATATGACTATTCATTTGTTTTTAGTAAAAAAGTATTTAAAATCATGAGATCTTTTCCTAAAAAACATGGGTAATACATTTTATTACAGTGATAGACTAGCAGGGTAAATATGATCTCATAGTAGTATTGAGACTTAGTTGGATGAGACTTAAGATCTGACTAAAAAGTGGAGCGTGTCCTAGGCCAAAGAAATGACAGGTTAGAAAAGGTAGTCAAGTAGGCAGAAGATACAGTTGATTCTGCCTATAACAACTATGTTGAAACTAATGAACCTGGTATGGAAGCAAGTTGAAGTGTATGTGGTGAGGATAAGGGCAAAATATAGAAACAATATTTCTGAGAGTTTTTGGGAGACCACCAACCAGATATGTGTCCCTAATAGATCAGAAAATGAGCACAGGGAAAGACTGTAGTCATGGGAACAGATACCAAAAATTATATGTGAAGTTTTATTTGATTAAAAGTACAGTATTTGAGAAGTTCTTAACTTGAATGCTGACATTTCAGCACTACCTGGAAGAAGTGCCATTCCAGACCAAAACAGTAACAGAAAGGAATTGTCTGTCGTCATAGAAGTAGCAAGAATATAAGCAGAAATCAACCTTCTTATTCTTAAATATCAGATGGGTAGAAAGGAGAAACCCCGGTATAATCAGGTATTCCTTTAAAAATGTGAAAATGAGATTCCATAGGGGAATCTATATGGGATTCTATAAGGGACTTGAGATTATATAAGAGAAGGTAAGATGGGTCAAGAGTACTTGGAAACCTCCAAAAGCACAAGTTTTACATTTTAACTGAATTTTTAACTTTCTAACAATTTTTTTTACCTTTAAATGATCATAAAAAGAAAGAGAAAAGAGAGACATGTCAGAAGTTACACAGGTGACTCTGAAAAAAATATCCCAGATCTAGAGAAAACTTACATGAAGGATGGAATGAAGAGTATACAACTAAAGATGAATAAAAGAAGCGTGAAGCATCCAAGAATAGTCCCAGTATGGCTAAAGTTCAAAATGAGCTCAGCCTTGCAGGACAGAAAATGTAAAGAAAAATCAGGAAGGGGTTTTTGGCAGTGCTAGAAGAAAGACCACCAAGCAATGGATGTAGTATTGCCGACAAAATACCAGGTAATGGAGGACAAAGAAAACGAACACTTCCTTAACTCTCGTTTTGTTTCAGTCTTCTCTATCAAGGATGATTACAGGAATGAAGAAGGCAGACCAAACGCTAGTAAGTGGGATTGGTATCCCAGAAGTATGCAGAGACCCTACAATGTTTCTGTGTTCTGTCTGAATTCCCATCTTCTCAGCTAGGTGAATTACATCACAGGAAGTTGAGAGCACTTCGGAGAAGGCTGAAAGCGGTATGATTTAAAGATTTTAGAAACGAGGAGTGCTGTAAACCAGATAGCTAAATGTTACATTACTTTTAAAAGGGAAAGAAAGACTTTGCCAACAACAGATTGGGGGCAGCACAGTATTATGGAAACAAGGATTTGGGAATCAAATAGCTTAAATCACAGCTTTGCCATTTATTAACTTTGTGACCCTAAGCAATGAACTTACTTCTCTCTGGGCTTTAGTTTCCTCTGCTATAAGACGGAGGATAAAAAATATCTGCCTCATAGGGTAACTGGGAGAAAATGAGGTAAAATATACCAAGCACTTAGCATATTAAATGCAAATAGTAAATGTTAAATAAATTAATTCTTCTTCCTCTAGTGAATGTGACACAGATCCCAGTTGACATTCTAGAATAAGTCACAAATGCTTGTAATCTCCTGGAAGACTGACTCAATGTGGCTTCACTGAGAACAAGCAACATGAAACTCACATCTTTCTTATGTAGGTTAACTACTGCACACAGCCATGTGCAGACCAGGCACACTTCTCCTTGGGGAATCAACGCTTTTCCTGTGGCCCCTCCCTTTATTTCATAGGCCTCAAATTAGGTCTTACCTTGCACTGAAAATCAGATCCTTCATATTTCATACACCCTGAAGCCAATGTGGTTTCTCCTTGGTCATCTTCTTCTATGATGGCAAAGCAATGCCCATTAGTTCTAAAAGAAAAAAAGCCAAAAAACCAAAACCAACTTCACATTGGAAAGTACTAATTAAATCTTGGTATGAATGTGACCAGTTACTGATGGCTTTTAGTTCTGAATTAGAATTACATTCACATTTGACTTACTGGCAAAACCGTATGCGTTTTAAGGCAAGTGAAAATTGTCACATCTGAACTAAAACCTAAAGGTCTAATAAAAATCCTGTGTCAGGTAGAAAAGGATTTTCTATTAAACAAGTCCCACCAAATATGAAATACTATGTAACTTCTCTTTGCTAATCATAGTCATGTGATCACAGAAAGATGATTTATACAACTTTATAAAGTAAATAATCTTAACGTTTAAAAATATACTTAAAAATAACTTTGTCTCTTTTCATCCATAAGATTTTCAGTATTCCCATACTGTACACAATAATAAATAAAAACAAACTTTCCTGTGAAACATAAAAATAGATTCAATGACAAAGAAAAGTATATTTGGGAAGACCAGACTAAGATCCTGAGAGGCACTTTTTATTTAACATGATAGGAAAAGAGGGAGAACTTCTGAATAGCTGAATTTTCAAGAAATTTATATAAATGTATTTGTATTTAATAAAATGTTATCGGGGCTTCCCTGGTGGCGCAGTGGTTAAGAATCCGCCTGCCAATGC
>NC_041222.1:77682297-77719074 GCF_002837175.3 Physeter macrocephalus
AGCTCCGCGCCCGTTTCTGGAGCTCCTTTACGCGGTGCCCTTAATCCCCTCTCCTCGCGCCCCAGGAAGCAAAGAGGCAAGAAAAAGTCTCCTGTCTCTTCGGCAGCTCCGCGCCCGTTTCTGGAGCTCCTTTACGCGGTGCGCTTAATCCCCTCTCCTCTCGCACCAGGAGACAAAAGAGGCAAAAAAAAGTCTCTTGTCTCTTCGGTAGCTCCGCGCCCGTCTCTGGAACTCCTTTAAGCGGCGCGTTTAAACCCCTCTCCTCGCGCACCAGAGAATGTGGTGTTTTAATGGTATGCCTGTAAAGAAAGCTTGGATATATGATAGCAATATTTAGGGTGACATTCCATTACTGTTTTCTTATTAGCAAATTGTGATTTTTGTAAGAGAAATATAATGAAAGGTTTTGCTACTATGCAAGGGCTTAATTATTGCTTTTCTGTATAGGAAGATTTTCAGTCAATGACTTATGGATTTAAAATGGCCAACAGTGTGACAGATCTTCGAGTTACAGGTAAAACCATTTATAAATAAAATTCACAAATTTTACATTTGGATTTGTTTCCTTTTAAAAATCATTGTCTGTCTTTCTAGGCATGCTAAAAGATGTGGAGGATGACATGCAAAGAAGAGTAAAGGTATGTATTGTTTTCTCTTTTCTTTGGTATAGGATATTTATATTCTTCTAAATGTCAGGTTAACTTTAGCTAATTACAAATAGCTAGTGTATGTAGGACCACCAACTTTCTTTATATATGCCGTACCGGTTTTTGGTAATGAATTAGAACACTGCTAGAGGGGTTTCTGGTGAACTAGTGTTACTTTCAAGTGTTGAAAATTTAATCCTTTCAAATTTTTTCAGTTTTTTGCCAGTGTTTTAAAATTTTAGTATGCTATTTTAAGAATAGCATAAGATTCTAGAATTTTAAATTCCTCAAAGGTAAGGACTACCTTCTTCACCTTTGTATCGTTAATAGTTAGGGCAGTGTCTAGAACATAGCAGAAGAGCTCAGTAAATGGAAGCTCCTCAAATCTGATAAAAGCCTTCTTTGAATGACATCCTTTGGCCAGATGATCCTGATGATTTTGTTCTCATAGAAATTAAAAATGAAAAAAAGTTACATTTCTTCTATTTTTTTATACCTGTATAACACAGCATGGTTGTCAAAACAATTTTGCATTATTGTCTTCTTGGATATTTACAGTTATTCAGTGCATTAGGCAATAAAATGCACTTTTAGATGAAGAAAATACAGCTGAAAAGAGTTAAGTAACCTGTCTTGAGTCTTATTAAGGGCATGCCATTAGTAAGTGGCAGCTCCAGGGCTAGAACCCCGATCTACCAGATCTTCCTGTGGTACTGCCTTGGAATTTTGTCAGAATAGTCAACCATATGTAACACATGTATTAACAAGATGTTTTGCATTTTAGTATAGAACTGATCAGTATTTACCATGTGACTTTATGATGTGATTTTGTAAAGGTTACTTTTTTTTCTAACAGGGTTAGTTTGGAGAGCATCAGGAATTTCAGTTAATAGATTTTTTAAAAGTAGGAAGTACTATGTACCATGTGCTTCTGCTTATGTTTTTCATGCTTATGTTTTGCTTTTGCTGTTTTTAATACCCTATTCTTTTGTGTGATCTTTATAATTTATATCAAAATGAACTTTCTGTACCTAGTATTAATAGGAAAATAAATAGTTGATACAGCTTTTTTCTTCCAGATATTTTTCTTCAAATAGATTCTTGCATATACTCAATAAATTAATTTATTACTTTACTTTGTATAATTGTAATCTAATGCTTTTACAGGTTTGTGTGTGTTTTAATATACCTTTTTTAAAATTTTAGAGCACTCGAAGTCGACAGGGGGAAGAAAGAGATCCAGAAGTTGAACTAGAAGTAATTGAACTTATTTTCTGGTAGATAATATCAGAGAAGTTAATGTTATAGTTTTATGAACTACATTATAATTTATGGAAGCCCTTTTTAAGGTATTTCTTTACAAATTGGACATTGCACGGGAGTTTATTTCCCTTGTATTTATTTTGATAGAATTATAATACAGCTCTTTCAAATACATGATTTCAAAGCTCTTCAATATTCCTGTGAGCTAGGAAGAAAAAAATGATTTTTTTTTTTTTTTTACAGATGATCCACCAAAAGTTGGCAGAATTCAAGAACTTACACAGTATCAAAAGTTGTCAAACCTTTGTTAAGATCCTAAATTTTCTGACTCTGCTTAAAGCACCTTTTTATCAGTCCTTTTAAAAATGCTAATTAAATCAGTTTTGAAATAATAGTGTAACTCCTGACTTAGGGAAAAATCAGTCCTCTTAATACATAAGCTTTATTATGTATTCCTATTTCAATAAAATAGGCTTTGTTTTATTATGTTTTCTGCAGCTCATATTTCAGACATTTAAAAGACTGTAAGTGAAGGTGTTTGTAATGTATTCAATAGTAAGTTATTAACACTGAGATTTAGGACTTAAAATACTATATTTTAAAATGAAATTTCTTTGACAGACTTTGCATCTTTTAACTTTTAGTCCTTTCTTGTTTTTTAGCACCAACAGTGTTTAGCAGTATTCAGCAGAGTGAAATTTACTCGAGTGTTACTGACAGTGCTTATAGCTTTTACTAAGAAAGAGGTAAGGGTATTTACTATAATCTAAATTTTAGTGTTTTTGTTTTCGATGGAATGCTTTATTTTGGTAGTTCTGAGACTTTTCCATTGAAATGTATATGCACACATATACAGCACTCAGCATTTGGTGTGTTTACGTCAGAGTATCCCTGATTTTCTCCAAAAGTCACATGAATTTTACATTCATTTTTTACATTCATTTACATACATTACATTTTACATCCATAACATGTCCATGTACGTTGTTGATATAAAAATAACGTATTATGTATTAGTGGATAAAATAATAGAAGCTGAAATTGCTTCTGGGTAGTTATTGTGAATTGGAGAAATTAAAAATGAGAATTTTAGGTAGGCCTCTTTCATTCAGTTAAATAATTAACTTAGATTTGTGTGGAATAGATGGTGAATATTTTTGTGTGTATATTGCATTAACTCTAAGTAAATTACAGACTAATTTGTGAATAGTTAATAAGTGGTAAGTAGAGATCCAACCTTTACTAACTTCTGTAATTCTGTTCTTTTTTTAAAATTTCACCTTGATGAATGATTTAGTAGGAATGTTGAAATTTCCCATTTTATAGTTGATTGCATCTCTCTTTTTTTTTTTTCAACATGAGATTAGTAGAATAAAGCAGAAGTGTTTCCTATTGTTCTTTAATGGCTCCTACAATGTATAGATATGGGTAAAAAAATTATTTCTATCCTAACAGGATCTGGGCATCCTATATTAAGTGAATAGTTTGTGAAAACCAATGTCATTACAGCAAGCATTTAATTTCATTATTGTTTATAGGATTTTCCTATTTAATGTATATCTTTCAGTGAAAGAATATGTAAGAATGTTTTTGGTGATTTATTTGCTAGACCAGTGCTGTTGCAGAAGCTCAAAAATTGATGGTTCAAGCAGCAGATCTTCTTTCTGCCATTCATAATTCATTGCATCATGGCATCCAGGCCCAGAATGATACTACAAAAGGAGGTAATTGTCTGTTTTGCTCCTACTCTTTTTTTTGTTCTTTCCCATCCAGTATATATAGTGTTTGGTTTGTTCTAAAATATCCGTCAAGTCAGTCTGTGCAGACTTTGGAATGTTTTGCTCCATAGACTTATATAGAGTGTTTATGGTACCTTCTTTTTAAATTTTTTCTAGACCACTTGGCCATCTCCTGTATCTTACTGTTTGGGTTCTGAATCTTTACCATGTCTCTTGATCAAGCTGTGATGTCAGCAGTAAATCATTCTTTTTTAATCACGTATCCCCTTTACTCCTTTGAGAGCTCATCAGCTCCGTTACATAGTCTTCCCTTACTCCACCAGGCAGGCCTAGGTATTCCCTCTGTGGCCTCATTGCATTCATACATGCCTTTGTTATATTTTTTTAGTATATCATATTATAGTTTACCTTTTGTCTTTCCATGAGATTTTTAGTACTATTAGGCCAGAGTCTCTTCTTTGCATGTCTCTACAATGCTTGGTACGTTGTTGACAGGCAGTAGATTTTATTTATGAATTAGGCCTTAAAAATAAAAGGAATAGTGTACCTTTATTGTAAAAGCTCCGACTGAGTTAACATTTTAGTAATGTGTAGCAATTTTGGTTATCCTTAAAACCATTAAAATGAGGTGATATTTGTATTTTAAAATTAGTTTTTCACAGTTGTTAGTCCTCTGACCAGGAAGTCCAGTTTTATTGATTCACACTCCTTTCCTTTTTCATCCTTCCCCTCCTGTTAGGGACAGAAGTTGTGGTATTCCCCTTCCCATGAATTTTTTTTCTTAATCAAAGGTTAGGTAGTGGAGCAGTCCAAAAGGTAATTTGGTTTAGGAAATCAGTATTATCTTTATGGATAATAATTATACTGAACTTACAAATTCATTATTAATTCATTACCATTTTCTCATTTTCTCCAGGAGAGGGGAAGATAAGTGACTATTAGATGATTGACTAGGTGACATTCTGTAACCATGGGACCTTAAAAAGAAAAAGGTTTTTATGCCTAGCAAGCTATCCTAGTACATGTTTACAGAGAGGTAAACTATCTACAACTCTTCAATACTTTGAAATCTAGTGCAAGAATACTTTATGAAAACCACTGTAAAATACATTGCTTCCAAGTAATTTGGTTGGTTGGTTATGTATCAATAGGGTATTATGATGCAAAACAAGAGTCTTTCAAATGACTCTATTCTGATACTCCTTTTGCCATATCGTGACTCCTGTGGGCTGTTCTGGTCTATAACTGAGGATAATAATTGCCATGAGAGCATTAGTTGCCCCTGTGGTTTGTGGCTTCCCTGTAGTTCAGATCAGTCAGCACTTAAAAACAAACAAACAAACAAACCTGTGTGTATATTCTCAACTATTTCTCTGGTTTTATGGGCTGTTCATGAGTAAGCTTTAGGAAGATGGTTTACATAAAGTTGGTTTGAATAAACTAAGCAAGTGAAGTTTTAAATTTAGGGAGTATTCACTCTGTGCTTTTAGTTAAACACTGTTTAAGCTCACTTAATTTAACTTTGTAATTATCCACCTGAAGCATGAAGCTAAACAGTTCTATAATTTTAAAAAAATATGAATGCCTTCCCAGCAATGTTTATTCTAAGAAAATGGTGACAAAGCCATAATGTAGATTAGTTTTGGTCTCAGGTTATTCATTTTGCCTTCTTAATATTAGTACAACTCCAGCTAGTGACAAAATGACTGTGTAAAGCTTGAAATTGCTGAGCATTAATTTTAGCTTCTCATTGAAAAGCTACTTAATCAGTGGGAACTTGGTAACAGTGGTGTAAAGGGAGAAAGTAGAAAGAATCGAACTTGATTCAAGGATTACTTGCTGGTGGGTTTACTCAGTGGATGTGATGTGTTGAAGATGAAGGAGGCAGAAATGGTTTGGGAACAGGAGATGCTTAAGGAAGGCAGCTCAGGTATGACGAATGGGATTTTTTGACGCGGTGACATGGAACAGTCCATCGACAAAGTAAATATTTTGCTCTGGAAAATGGATGGAAGAGCAGGTTTTGGAGTTATTTTCATGTTAAGTGCTAATTAAAATTGAAGGAGTGGATATGGTTCCTCAGGGCTTGCTGAGTTCAGGACCTTGAGTTAGAACTTTGTTGGAAAAACAAGAAGAGAAGCCAGTGAAGCACATGTTGCTCCTCGTGTTTGCTTATGCTGTTGTATTGCTTGTGATTCTATACTTCTTTTTATATGTCTGTGGAATTCTTCAAAATAATGTTCAGATAATTTCTTCCAATGAGATTTTCCATGTTCTACTTATCAAAATTTATTTCTCTTTCCCATATTCTTTTATAGTTATCTGTGGGTTAGGCTTGGTTTACTCTTCAGAATGCAAGCATCTTTAACAGTTGCTAATGGAAATGAAAAATTTAATTAAACTTATGTTGCCTGAAATTGGTAGGTACTTTTGAAGTGTATCTCCAAATCTGATGTTCAGTTTCAAGAGGCCTTGGAGAATTCCCTGGTGGTCCAGTGGTTAGGACTCTGTGCTTTCACTGCTTCAAGGCACGGGTTCAGTCCCTGGTTGGGGAGCTAAGATCCCACAAGCTGCGTGGCACGGACAAAACAACAAAAGCAAAAAGAGGCCTGTCATCCTTTTGAAAAAAATTAAAAGGCGTCTGATTCAAGCGGTAGATTAAAGACGTGCATTTACCTTCTGAAACCTTAATGAAACAATGGTAAGTGTTTGGATTTTTTAAAAAAATAGGTATAATCAATAACGAGGAAAAGGAAAAGAAGACAATAACAACAGAATTTTAGAACCTGGAAAACAGAAGGACATTGAGCTGTCTGTCCAAAAGTAACTGAGTTCTTAGCCACTGATAGGGAAAGTCAAGATACAGTCCAGTTTATACTGCTGATCCTCTGAAGGGCCTCATTTTTAATATACCAGGTACCTCTAAAAATGAGAATGAGAATTATGGTTATGAGAACTGGTTGAAAACTGCTTAGAAACAGAGATTTCCTCCCCATTTTCTCCATGGTAACATTCCTGAGCCTCAGAATACTAAAAGTTTATCCTCTGGAATATAGGGGAGCAGAGAGATTCTGAACTGAGAAGATACCAGACACTGTTGAATGGTACACATTATGGGGAACTAAGCGGTAATTTAAATACTTATTGTAACATGTATTCTCCCCTTTCCTGCACACCATATCAAGCTCTAGCTGTTTTTCCCCCCTACTCAGCTACCAAAACAGTGCAGCCTGGCTATTGCACTTCACCTAAGAATTTGGAAGACTCTCTGGGAAATCGGGCAAACCTAAGAGATGGAGAAAAACATCAGCAAAATCTAAATTTATTGGCATTAGCAGTTCTCCTGATAAAATGGTTTTGTAGAAAAGCCTAACCTAATTCATAGAGCTCTTAATGAGGTTTTGGTCCTTTAGTTTCAAGCCCGAGTATATAGTCATGGGTGGAAATGTCTAGCCTATAAAAAAGACCAAAACAGGCAAGCAAACAAAAACCTTTAAAAAAATGAAAAAAGAAAAATCAATGCATATGTAAAACAAAAATAGGATGTTATTTAAGAAGAGGGAAAAAATATATTTGAGGTTCACAATATAAGAGCAGAAATCATTAAAAAAAAATAGAAAATGTAGAACATAAAGTTGAGGAAATCTTAGAGAAAGTAGAATAAAAATGAACAGGTTGAAAATAAGGAGGAAAAAAGTAAAAATACTGTTAGATCAGTCCAGAAGGTCCATTGTCTAATAAAGATAAATAATAAACAAGATAAATGAAGGATAAATTGATAAAAGTTTTTCCAGAAATAGAGATCAGAAAATAGAAGCAAAAAAAAAAAAATCACTTGATCATTTAAGAAGATTTCCTGGAAGGAAATGAAGCAAATACCCAGGTTAAGAGGGCCAGTAAAGAGTTACCCAGCACAATTAGGATGAAAGTAGACTTCTATCAAGGCATATCATCATGAAATTTCAGAATAGTGGGGAAAAGTAGAAGATCTTAAGAGATTTGAAAGAGAAAAGCAAGTTGCACACACAGAATCAAGACAGAATGTAATCAAACTTCAGCAACAGGAATGGAAGCTAGAAGTCAGTGGAGCAAAGAACAAAGTTGAAGTAGTCACACTTCTTGATTTTAAAACTTACTGCAGTGCTACATTAATCAAGAGAGTTTGGAACTAGCATAAAGATAGACATAGATTAGTGGACTAAAATTGAAAATCCAAAAATGATCCCTCATGTTTGTGGTCAGATGATATTTGACATGAGTGCCAAGACAATTCAATGGGAAAGAAAAGTATTTTCTACAAATGACACTGGAACAGTTGGATAACCACATGCAAAAGAATAAAGTTTGGTACCCTCCCCCACCCCCTCTTCACATCATAAACAAAAATCAACTCAAAATGGATCAGTGACATAAATGTAATAACTAAATATGAAACTCTAAAACCTAGACATAAACCTTAAGAATCAATGAAAAGAAAAATTAAGTCAATGAAAAAATAGGCAAGGGATCTATATAAATTAGACATTTCTCTGAATAAGATTTACAGATGACCAATAAGCATGTGAAAAAATAGATATGCCATGGGAAATGCAAATCAAAATGGAAAGATACCACTTCCCAACCACTAGCTGGCTGTAATCAAAAAGACAGATAGTAACAAGTGTTGGTGAGGTTATGGAGAAACTGGAACCTTAATACACTGCTGGTGGAAGTATAAAATAATGCAACTACTTTGGAAAACAATCTTGCAGTGTCTCAAAATGTATAATGTAGATTTATCACATGACCCAGCCATTCTAATATTAGGAGTATATATACACCCAAGAGAAATGGAAACATATGTCTGCACAAAAAGTTGTACAGTAATGCTCAGAGCACTATTATTCATGATAGCCAAAAACAACCCAGATGTCCATCAGCAGGTGAGCCGATACTTGTTGTGCATCCATGCAGTGGAGTAGCATTTGGCAATTAAATGAAGTACTAATATCTGCTACAACATGGAGAGACCTTGAAAACATGCTAAGTAGAAAAAGCCAGTCACAAAAGATCATATATGATTTTCATTTATATAAAACATCCAGAGTAGGCAAATCCAGGGAGACAGAAAGTAGATCAGTGGTTGCCCAGGGCTGGAGGAGGGTGGGAAGAAGTAGGACTGCTAATGTATATAGAGTTTTTTCTTAAGGTGATGAAAATGTTCTGTTTTTCATGATGGTGGTGGTTTTATAACTCTGAATATACTAAAAAACTATTATGTTTTGTACTCTTTGAATAGATGAATTATATGGTATGTTAATTATATCTCAGTAGAGTTGTGATTAAAAGAAAAGCAGTGGACCAGTGTTTTCAGAATTTGGGGGGGAAATGGTTTCTAATCATTGAATTCTTTTCCAAAACTATCATTTAATTGTGAAGAAAGATAATTTCAGGTATTTAAAATCTTACAAAATTAATCTTCCCAAAAGTTTTTCAAGGCTACTGGAATGTGCTGCATTAAAACAAGGGAGTAAATCAAGGTAAAGGAAAGTATGGAGTTTAAGGAATATAAGAATCCAGCATAAGAGAATAATGAAGGAAATCGTAGGGTGATAGTGCAGCAAGATCATAAGATACTATATATCTGAGCATAATACATGGAGGACAAGTCCAGATTGAACAAAGTCACAAGGCTTGAGGGTAGATGGCTCAAAGTAGATACACGATCTGTTGTCACCAATGAAATTGATACAATAGCAGTTCTCTTTAATGTAGAAAAAAGAGATTTAGAGAATTGGCAAAGGATTTGGGGTTGAATTAAAGTGTTAAGTACATACGAACAAAGCATACAAAAAGTAAGAAGTGATTAACTTCAGAGTATATATGAAAGTAAAACTTATTTCCATGTTTGCAAAAGTTATCCATGGCCCAAATATGAATGTAATTTACTTAATCATAATGGTGCTGAACATTGATAATAATCAAAATTTTGATCTAACTATGTTGGAGGTGAGAGGACAGAAGTGTATATATGCGTATAATTTATATGTGCTTATAGCTGCTACTTCATGTTTTTTTCATTATCTCTTTTTTACACATATCTCCTTTTGAAGCTGGAGTAAGATAACGTGTAAAACTGAAAAAATATAAAGTAAGTAGCACTATAAGCTTGTTATTTGGTGATATAGAGGTAAATACCAAAAGAGCTAAGAAGAAGTGGAAGACATTGCCTCTGGGAAGAGAGATAATAATGGAATTGGCAGGAGAGGGTGGGCAGAAGATTGTTAGTTTTAATAAAAACCTTGTTTGGCTATTTGATTCTCAAGTGGTGTGCATTTATGACTGAGTAAAAGAAACTAAATTAAAAGTTAATGTGAATTAAAAGTAGATTAAAATATAGTTTAGAATTATGATGGTTTATTGTCTGGTAGTATTGCACCTTTAACCTCCTGAAGGCTGTACTTGGTGCTAAAGCAGAAATTTTATGCTGCCTCAACCCAGTTGACTTCATATGCTGGTTTGGCAGTGCACAGGAGAGGTGGGAACTGACTTCATTTTAAAATCACCACCCATTAGAGAGGCCTATGTCATGATGTACTAGTGCCAGGAACTTGAGATGGTTTTACTCTTCTAAAACATTTTCTTTTTACAAAAAATAAACATACATCCTCACACATGTGAGGGATATGTGTAATCTAGAGGACTTCTGGTTTTTGGAGTTAAAGATATTTCTGCTGCTTGCTTCTCTTGTCTACAATCAATTGAAAACTATAAGGAATATGAGAAACAGAATCCTCTCAACTTCTTAAAAAATAGGAAACCTTCATAACATTAAAAAAAAAAAAAAAAAGGCAGCCAAACACTGTAACAGTAGGACCCAGATGAGGGAGAACATTGAGAATGGATTCCAAGATTTTCCTGGTATAAACAGAAGAAGTAAACCATCAAAAGCACAGTGTTCCCCAAAGTAGTTGGCATGATCTGAAGGACAAAACTAGGGATTCCTTTAGAATAACAGCTAAGAGTGGGGCACACAGGCTGGCTGTGGGGACCTACCTGATTAATATCCTGGAGAGGCAGAGGAGGTGGGGCTCTCCCAGAAACCACGCACAAATGCTGTTTTTGTTACTCATGTAAGAGAGAGGAGATGCTATAGATGTTAGCAGCTTAGTAACTGGTAATCTTTGTCAGTAAAGGAAATAGGAAGGTAACTTCTCTTGCATACTCACACAAGCATATCACATGTGGCTTAACTGCAAATTAGTGAGGCTTCCTGATAGAGTGCTAACACCACACCCAAATAACTGGCTCAGAAAGCATTCACTGAATGATTTAATAATAAAAGAAACTGCACAGTAGTATTTGCACACAAATATTCGAGGAAATTAATTAACAAAAACAAAAGGCAGAGGCAGATGAAAAACAGATCAGAAACATTTTTGTTTGAGATTTCAAAAAATTTATTAAAAAATAACCTCTATAAAACAAAAGCACAAGACAAATATTAGGACCAAAGGAAGAAATAATGAATAACAGAGTACAGGTGAGCAGGCAGAGTTCGGGAAGTAAGGAGAGAAAAATCCTGAAAGTGAAGACCTAATTACAAATAGCAAAAAGTATGCTAAGCATTGCTGAAAAATTGCTATCAAGGTCCTAATTCTCAGAACCTGTAATTATTACCTTATTTGGGAAAAAAAAGATCTTTCCAGATGTGATTAAGTAAGAATCTTTCCATGAGGAGATAATTTTGGATTATCTGGATGAGCCCTAAATATCATCCTAAGTGTTCTTCTTACAAGAGAGGCAGAGGGAGATTGGACACACACACAAGAGGAGAAAGTGATGTGATGACAGAGATAGAAGTTGGCATGATGCAGCTGTAAGCCAAGGAATTCCAGTAGCCACAAGAAACTGGAAGAGGCAAGGAACAGATTTTCCCTAGAGCCTTCAGAAGTGCAGCCCTGCCAATACCTTCATTTCAGCTAAGTGATACTGAAGTTAAACTTCTGGTCCCCAGAACTGTGAGAGAATAAATGTCTGTCTTAAAACACCCAATTTGTGGTAATTTGTTACAGCAGCCCTAGAAACTAATACAAAGATAGATTGCGTACAGTAGAATTGATCATATAAATAAATGTATTGATAATTATGCTTTGCCACTTTTTTCAGACTTGAGGAACTGACTTAGAGTAATTTCTAGAAAGGGAGAAAACTAGATTGAACTCTGTGGTATTGATTGAAATTAAAGATACGGGTATAGTACATAGTTTCTAATATATATAGGTTGATATAGAAATAAATGTACATGTAAATATGCATGTTTGAATGTGCACGTGCGTGTATGTAAACATACTTGTATGTCCACATAGCAGTGAGCACAACATCTAGATCTTGCTTCCTAAAGACGATTGTCTGCTAAAAGGAACCGGAGGTGGGAGTCAACCAAGATGGTGACATAGGAAGCGTCCCTTCCTCCCATGGGCACACTGAATGTATACCTACACATGGAACGCTTCCCTCTAAAAATGATCCAGAAACTAGTTGAGCAACTTATACACATTGGACAGTTGAGGAAATACCCACATCAAAGGGGTTAGGAAAGGCTGAGACACACTTGTCAAAAACCCCACCCCTGACATAGCACCACACAATTGGGAGAGGACCCCCAACTCTCAGGTTCTATCTGAGGAGTGAAGCATTTGGAGCCTACATCTAGCACCCCAACTTTGACTCCTTCCTGAGGGATAGGCTCCCAAAACACCTAGCTCTGAAAGCCAGTGGGGCTTGTGTCCATAAGACCATGCCAACCAGAGGTGCAGTTCCTATTGGGAATGCAGTCACTTGCTATGACTGTCCCCACAGGGATCAGCTCGGAGGAAGCAGGCAAAATTGCCCATCTCCTAGTCTTTCCTTGAAAGAGGTCTATCTGTATACATTAAAAGCTGCTGTCTGAGGGCCAAGCTTCTAATTTAGCAGGCACTAGGGGCCGGCTGCCTGGCTTCTGCCTCCAGCCCACTCCAAGTCACCGGCATCTGCCTGGAAAAGTTTGTACATACATTTGCACCCCAGCTTTTGTGGCTGCTGCCTGAAGCATGGGACCCAGATCTCCTGTCGGTGATAGCCAAAGGGGCTTCCACTCATGAGTTCCAGAAGACTATAGCAAAGAAGCATTCCTTAACTGGCTCTACACCCCAAGGTTCAGCACACAGAGAGCAAACGAAATCACCCGTCTTCCAGTCTTTCCCTGAAATAGGTTTAACTCTGTACTTTAAAAGCTGCTGCCTGCATGCTGGGCTTCTAATTTAGCAGGCATCTAAGGGCTACCTGAGATCTTCCCCAGAGACAAGGGAAGCCAGCAGGCATCTCTCCCACCTTCTCCCCATTAGCCTGCTCCAATAATAAAACCCAGTTGACAGTGTCTCCCAAAAAAAAGCTTGTACACACATCTGGTGCCCAAACTTTTGCAGCTGCCATCTGAGGGATGAGCCCCCAGGTCACCTGGCTCTAATGGCCAATGGGGTTTGCATTCTAGAGTCTTATCAAACAAATAGTTGTTAATGAGTGCAGGAGAACCCTTCCCCATGGCCATGTACCGAGGTCCAGCAAAGAAGGATTAGGCAAAAACAACCTTCTCCCACTTTCTCCCTGGAAGAAGTTTAACTACATACTTATCCAGCTGCTCCCTGAGGGTCCAGCTTCTGAGCAGCGTACATCCAGGTTCTGATTGTGATCCTTCCCTTTCGGACACTGATGGGTCTTGGCACACCCTCAACTACTGGGAGCCACTAAGAGCAAAGGAGGAGGCTTGGACAGTCACAGAACTTTGAGAGGAAACTAAGGCCTTGGTCTGGGCTGATTGACGAGGTCCATCTGTTATATGACAGTACTCGTCTCCTACGTGAGACCACTCTTGTCAAGACTGGAAGATGTGACTGTTTTATCTAATGCATGGAAACCAACAGAGAGTCAAGAAAAATGAAGAAACAGTGGAATATATTCCAAGCAAAGGAATAAGGTAAATATCCAGAAACAGATCTTAATGACATGGAGATGAGTGGTTTACCTGATTGAGAGTTTAAAACAACAGTTATAAAGATGCTCACCAAGGTTAGGAAGCAATGCATGAACAAAATAAGAGTTTCAACAAGGAGATAGTAAATATTAAAAAGTACACAAGAGAAATCACAGAGCTGAAGAATTCAAAAAACGAACTGAAAAATTAAATCAAGAGGTTCAACAGCAGATTAGATCAAGTGGAAGAAAGAGTCAGCGAACTTGACAGAGCAGTGGAATTCGTTCAGACAGAGTAGGAAAAAAACAAAGAGATAGATTATGGGATTTGTGGGACAACATCAAGAAGACCAATATATGCATGATAGGGATTCCAGAAGGAGAAGAGAGAGGAACAGGGCAGAAAGCATATTCAAAGAAATAATGGCTGAAAACTTCCCTGACCTGGGGAAAGAAACAGATATCCAGATCCAGGAAGCTCAGAGAGTTCGAAAGAAGTTGAATCCTAGGAGACCCACACTCAAACACATTATAATTAGTCAAAAGTTAGAGACAAAAGCTTTTGACAGTTGTCAGAAGTTAGAAGCTTAAGAGCAGCCAAAGAAAGCAACTGGTTGTGTGCAAGGGAACCCCCCATAAGACTATCAGTAGCTATTTCTGCAAAAACTTTGCAGACTGGAAGGGAGAGGGATCATATATTCAAAGTACTGAGGGAAAACAAAACAAAAAAGCTGTTAACCAAGAATATCCAGCAGTTGTCCTTAAGAATTAAGGAAGAGAGAAAAAATTTCCAGACAAGCTGAAGGAGTTCATCACCACTAGACTGACCTCACAAGAAGTGTTAATGGAAGTTCTTCATTTGAAACAAAAGGACACTAGTTAGTAACAGGAAAATGTGTAAGTATAAAACTCACTGGTAAAGGTAAATTTATAGCTAAATTCAAAATAATTCTAATATTGTAATGGTGGCAGGTAGACCATTTATATCTCTAGTATGAATGTTGAAAGACAAAAAGTATTTAAAAAACTATAACTGCAGTCATTTGTTATTGGATACACAGCATAAAAAGATGCAAATAGGGCTTCCCTGGTGGCGCAGCGGTTGAGAGTCTGCCTGCCGATGCAGGGGACACGGGTTTGTGCCCCGGTCCGGGAGGATCCCGCATGCCGCGGAGCGGCTGGGCCCGTGAGCCATGGTCGCGGAGCCTGTGCTCCGCAATGGGAGAAGCCACAACAGGAGGAAAAAAAAAAAAAAAAAAAAGATGCAAATGGTGAAGTCAAAACCATAAAATGTGGGGGGAGGGAGCTTTTATATGCATTTGAAGTTATTATCAACTTCAGATAGAGTTATAAATATGTTTTATGCAAGGCTCATGGCAACCACAAAGCAAAAGCCTATAGTAGATATGCAAAAGGAATAAGGGAAAGGAAGCATACCAGTACAGAAAATCATCAGATAATAAAGGAAGAGAGCAAGAGAAGGAAAAATGGAACAAAGGAATTGCAAAACAACCAGAAAACAATTAACAGACAGGAAATGGTAAATCCATACCTATCAATATTTATGTTAATTGCAAATGGGCTAAATTCTCCAATCAAAAGACATAAAGTGTAGGGCTTCCCTGGTGATGCAGTGGTTGAGAGTCTGCCTGCCGATGCAGGGGACACGGGTTCGTGCCCCGGTCCGGGAAGATCCCACATGCCGCGGAGTGGCTGGGCCCATGAGCCATGGCCGCTGGGCCTGTGTGTCCGGAGCCTGTGCTCCGCCACAATAGTGAGAGGCCCGCGTTCTGCCAAAAAAAAAAAAAAAAAAAAAAAGACATAAAGTGTAGATAAAGGTTTGTCAATTTTATCTTTTCAAAAAATTAGCTCTTAGTTTTGTTGCTCTTCTATTCTTTTTCTATCTCATTTATTTCTACTCTGATCTTTTATTTCCTTCCTTCTGCTAACTTGAGCTTAATTTGTTCTTTTTCTAGTTCATTGAGGTGTAAAGTTAGGTTGTTATTTGAGATCTAATTTCTTAATATATGCATTTATCGCTATAAATTTGCCTCTCAGAACTGCATTTGTAGTATCCTATAGCTTTTTGTATGTTGTTTTTTTAAAATTTTCATTTGTTTCAAGATTTAAGAAAAATTTCTCCTTTGTTTTCTTCTTTGACCCATTGGTTGTTCAGGAGTGTGTTGTTTAGTTTCCACATATTTGTAAATATTCCAGCTTTCCTCTTCTTGGGTTCTAGTTTCATACCATTGTGGTCAGAAGGGATAGTTGGTGTGCTTTCAGTCTTAAATTTGTTAAGAGGTGTTTTGTGTCATATCATATGCTTTATCATGGAGAATGTTCAATGTGCCTTTTTAAAAAAAGTATTCTTTGGCTGTGTTGGGTCTTCGTTGCTGTGCATGGGCTTTCTCTAGTTGCGGTGAGCAGGGGCTACTCTTCATTGTGGTGCACGGGCTTCTCATTGCGGTGGCTTCTCTTGTTGCGGAGCACAGGCTCTAGCGTGCAGGCTCCAGTAGTTGTGGCTCATGGGCTTAGTTTCTCTGCGGCATGTGGGATCTTCCTGGACCAGGGCTTGAACCCATGCCCCCTGCATTGGCAGGCTGATTCTTAACCACTGCGCCGCGCGCACCAGGGAAGTCCCTCAGTGTGCCTTTGAGAAGAATGTGTATTCTGTTGCTCTTGGATGAAACATTCCGTATATGTCTGTTAGCTCCATCTGGTATAATATGTAGTTTAATTCCAATGGTTTTTTTTTTTTTTTTTTTTTTACTGATTTTCTGTCTGGGTGATCTATCCATTGTTGAAAATGCGGTATTGAAGTCTTCTGGTATTACTGAATTATTATTTCCTTTCTTAGAGCTCTGAATATTGGCTTTATTTTTGTGCTCCTGTGTTGGATGCATAAATATTTGTTGTTATATTATACTCTTGATGAATTGACTGCTTTATTATGTAATAACTTTCTTTGTCTTTTGTTATATTCTTTGGCTTAAAGTCTATTTAGTCTGGTATAAGTTTAGCTACTTCTATGCTTCTTTTGGTTTCCATTAGCATGCTTTTTCAATTAATGCTTTTTCTCGCTTTATTCACTGTAGCTAAGGTACGGAAACAACCTAAGTGTCTATTGATAGATGAATGGATAACGAAAATACAATATATATACAATGGAATATTAATCAGCCTTAAAACAGAGGGAAATCCTCTTGTTTGTGACAACATGGATGAACCTGGAGGGCATTGTGCTAAGTGAAATAAGCCAGACAGAGGAAAACAAATACTGCATGGTATCACTTATATGTGGAATTTAAAGGAGATAAAGTTTAACTCATAGAAGCAGTAGAAAATGGTTGCCAGAGGCTGAGGGAAATAAGGAGATGTTGGTAAAAGGGTACAAACCTTCAGTTAGAAGATGAATAAGGTCTGATGATATGATGTATAAAATGGTGACTGTAGTTGATAACACTGAACTGCATAATTGAAATTTGCTCAAAGAGTAGAACTTAAATGTTCTCATCAAAGGAAAAAAATAAATATGTGAGGTGATGGATGTGTTAAATTAACTCAGTGGGGGGAATCCTTTCAGAATTATACATATATCAAATCATCACATTGTACACTTTAAATATCTTACAATTTTATGGTCAGTTATACCTCAATAAAACTGGAAAAAATATAAAAAATAAAAGCAACTAGTACATCTTGGAGGAATGGATGATTCCAGGGCTAGGGCAGGCAAAGAACAAGATGAGCCTGGAATGTCTTATTAGCTGGAAGTGAGTAAATGTTCAAAGAATGATGGGACAGGTCAATTAAACACAGAAAACAGCTTGAACGGGCATTCACACAGTCCAATTTGGGGACAACTTGAGCATCAAAATAAATAATTCTGATAGATCATAACCAGTTGAATAAAAGAAGAAGCCATGGTTCCATACTGATATAAATAAATGAATTAATGAGTAGATAGTTTGATGATAATGAGCATATTTAGGTGTCCTTCCCCTGCACCCCAAATATTTATTAACTACAAAGGGAAAAGGTAACAATAGTGAAGAAGCCTGGCAGACACCAACTTAATCAAGTGATCAAATTTAACACCACTAGTAGTTAGTTAAAATCTCCACTTTGCTGATGGGTTGCAGTGAGAACGATATAATGTCACTTCTTTTATATCCAAAGGTTAATAATTTGAATCTAATCACAAGGAAACAGGAAAACCACATTGAAGGGCAGTATACAAAATTATTGGCGTGTTATTCTTCGAAGTTGTCAAAGTTATTCATAGAAGCCAAGCAGAAGAATTGCTCCAGATGGAAGGAGACTAAGAGACAATGAAAATAAATACAACTTGTGATTCTGATGTCGATTTGAAGCATATTATTGGTACAGTGTGCAAAACTTGAATGAGGTCTGAGCATTAGATGGTAGTAATTGGTCATTATTAGTTCCCTAATTCTGATTGTTGAATCGTGAATATATAAGGGTATGTCTTTATAGGAATAACACTCTTTTTGTATTTGAGAGTGATTTGGTATTGACTGCACTTGCAACTTTACTATAAGTTTGAAATTGTTTCAAAAGAAAAATCCACCTTAAAAAATAATGCAGAAAAGCAGATCAGCGTGTATAAAATGTTGATGTTTTGTTTACAAAAGTAACATTGTTTGAATGGGCAAACAGTGGTATATCCATACAAGGAAATGGTTTTCAGCAGTAGAAAAGATTGAATGTTGACGCACACAACATAATGGATAAATCATTGAAACATTATGCTGAAAGGAGTTAGATATAAAAGAGTACAAATTGTGTGACTCTTTTTGTATCAAAGTAGGAACAACTGATTTATTCATGGAGAAAACAGTGCCATGGTTGCTGGGCATGGGAGTGACTGGCTGGTAAGGGGCACAGGGAACCTTTTGGGGAGATGAAAATGTTGTATACGTTGATTGGGGTGGTAGTTACGTGGTTGTATATATTTTTCAAAACAATGAACTATAAACTTAATATTTGTATTGTATAATATGTATAGTATACCTCAATAAAGTTGAAAAAATATATATATATAAATAACCACACATGGAAGAAGCTTGTAGTAGTGGTTAGTTCTCAAGAGATTAACTAGTCACAAGTGAGCAGGAGATTTGCTTTTCTTTGTACCTCCTTTTGTTGCATTTGAAGCTTTTTAAATCTGTTGCATGGATACCTATTCAAAAATACACACCAAAGAAACTCCAAAATTTGTAGATGTGTCTGTAATATCATTTATATGCATATTATATTGCTTATATAACTTACTCCGACCAGTGATTAGGATACAATATTCATTGAGACTATGCTTTTTGAGGTTAACAGTTGTGGTTAAACCTTTTTATAACTTGTATGTGTGTGTGTGTGTGTTGAAATATTTATAACATGAAATTTACCATTTTAAACATTTTTAAATGTAGAATTCAGTGGCATCAAGTACGTTTACATTGTTGTGAAACTGTCACCACTGTCCATATCCAGAAGTTTTCATCTTACCAAACTGAAATTCTGTACTCACTAAATAATAACTCCCCATTTCCCCCTTCTCCAGTCCCAGACAACCACCATTCTACTTTCTGTCTCTATGAGTTTGACTACTCTAGGTACCTCATATAAGCAGGATCATACAATATTTGTCTTTTTGTGTCTGGCTTCTTTCACGTAGCATAATTTTATAACATTTTATAAAGGGAAATCAAGTAGCCAAGAAGTGTAGTATAATATAACAAAACCTCAGCAGCTTCTGCATTGTTTTCTAGAATTCCTTCCAACTTCAGGGCATCTAAAACTTATTTCAATAAGTCTAACTGTAAATTGCCTAACTTGGGAGAGATGTATTGTCCAAAAAATATATAATGTCTCTATCTCTTTTGACTTATACACTTCCAAATCTTTAATTTTGGCATCTAATTAATTTTAGAATAACTAACTTTGTTAAGTCAAAGCACATTGTTACTATAAATCTTTTATCCAAGGACCTTGTGCTGTTTGTAATACTTTTCTGCTATTGATAATGAAGGTCAGTTATCTAGCAAGAACTTTAGTAACTAAAACACTCTAAACCAATGTGCCATAATATTTTGAATATAGTAATTATATGTTATTATTGTGTACTTAAAAGAGTGCTAGTGTGAAGGGAAAATCATTTTATTTGGCATTGAAGAATTTTATGTATTTTTAACTGGAAAACCAAGATAATTTTTGTACACCTACAGACTTGTAAAGTCAGAAGAGAGTCTAGAAGTTGTCTGATCTGTATTCAGTTTAATTCAGGAAATCTTCACTGAGCATAGCACACAGTGGGTAGAAAGTGATGTGAATTAGCATCTTTTCTGGGCTCATTTAGTAAGGGCTATTCAGGTTATTTTAATATAAGACAGTCTTGAGATAAATTGTGTGATAGAGATATATGAAATTTAGTGGGAAAATGTTAGACTGGTTTATTCTGGGAGGGCTTATGTGGTAAAGCTGTCTTTAACTTTTTGTAGTTTGTGTTGCCATGAAATCAAATGCAAACTCCTGCCTGGCTTTTATCCCCTCCTCCTTAACTCGTCTATATCCTGAATAATGGCTTTGATCTCTTATTATATCTCAGTTCTTATGCTCTTTTCTAGTTAGGCAAGTTACTATGTCTTGTATAGGATGGTTACAAAGTCCTTAGGCATGAGATTCAAGAACAGCTGAGACTTAAAAATAGCTACTAGGAACCACTTTAGCACTTAACCATTTACAAGGACTATGTCCAGAAAAATGTAGGGGGAAAATTTAAATGTGTGTAGAGAATAGAGAGAAGCATGTAGATGACTTCTAACTTTTGTGCCTAGGGATTTTGTCCCCACTCTATTTATATGCATCTATTTTTACTTTTGAGTTCAGAGAAGTTATGACTTGGAAAATTGCAGCTCCCTAAGGGAAAAAGAAAAAGAGCCGTATTATCTGTCTTCCAGGCCTTTGATATGCTTGGAATACTTTGTCCTGACTAATATTTTGTCCTTTAACTAACTTATCATTTAGGTCTTTTTTTAAAAAAAAATTTTATTTATTATTTTTGGCTACATTGGGTCTTTGTTGCTGTGTGCTGGCTTTCTCTAGTTGCGGCGAGCAGGGGCTACTCTTCATTACAGTGCGTGGCCTTCTCATTGCGGTGGCTTCTCTTGTTGCGGAGCACGGGCTCTAGGCACATGGGTTTCAGTAGTTGCAGGCACATGGGCTCAGTAGTTGTGGCATATGAGCCCTAGAGCACATGGTCTTCAGTAGTTGTGGCACGTGGGCTCAGTAGTTGTGGCGCGTGGGCTGTAGGGCACATGGGCTTCAGTAGTTGTGGCGCACGGGTTTAGCTGCTCCGCGGCATGTGGGATCTTCCCGGACCAGGGATTGAACCTGTGTCCCCTGCTTTGGCAGGTGGATTTTTAACCACTGTGCTTGCATCAAGGGAGTCCCCATTTAGGTCTTTTCTTAGACTTCACTTCTGTGAAGTCTTTCATCTGATTTTTACATGGATAAGATGCTCCTCTGACATCCTGAGCTTATCCTCACTGAATTATACTTGCATCTTGTGTTCATCTAGACCAGTGTTTCTCAACTGGGGCTTCCCAGGGACATCTGGCAATGTCTGGATCCATTTTACAATTAGGAGGTTGCTACTGGTATGTAGTGGGTCGAGGTCAGGGATGTTGCTAAACATCAACTGTGCAGGACAGCTGAGTTAGTTTCAAAAGTTAATATTGTTTTATATTATACTTTTTTGTTTGTATAAAATTGAAGTCAGAATATATTGTGTTATCCATTTCCCATTAATATTTATTTCTTTCCATGGTAATATAAATTTTCATGAGTGTATTATTATGTATTTATCTTCTACTTGTGGTTTAAAGCCTAAAAATAGATGTATTAAGAGTAAATGCATATTCCTGGGTAATAATTTTCCGTGCATATTAGAATACTTCCAGAGAAAATCAGTGTAATGGACTATTTAAGTATCTGGATTCTGTGCGTTTATCATTAAAGTCTGAAATGTATTCATGTTAATATGGTAAAGAAGCTTCTTACAGCATCATTACTACTACTTTTACCTTAGTTCTAAATGAAGTATTATAAATCAGAAATTCAAATTATTATAGTGGTGGCAATCTTTCATTTTATTTTGAGCATGCATATCTTGTCATTCAGCAAACAAGTATCCAGTGCATGTTATGAGCCAGGAATTTGGTGTTTGGGATCCAACCCTGTTCTTGCTTTCAGAAGAACTCAGAGAGACAAATGATGTAATCCCACACAGACAGTATAGTAGTATATATACAAAGAACATTGTATATACATCATTGGGGGGACCAATGATGAGAGAGAATTCAAGCTATATCAAGTTCAGGCTAAGAACAAGGGGGTAGGTTTTACAGGTAGAGAGAATAGTTTGTATAAGCAAAGAGGCATAAAAGGACATGATATTTGTAAGTCACTGTGCTTGCTTATATCTTATATAGTACTTAGGGAATAGGGAGTATTAAAAGATGATTTTCAGACAAAGGTAAAACCATGACTCTTATACAGATATAAAAGTGAACATGTGTTAAGGATTTTGTTAAACTCATTCAGTGACACAACCAGACATGAAAAGTTTTAAAACACACATTTATATGGAGTAGTGGAATATTGAAATAAATTATAAATGGAGGCAAAACTTTTTTCTATAGAGTATAGAAGTCGGTTGAATCTCTGCCAGACAGAACAGAATTTCATGTTTATCAGTTACCTACAATTTCTAGATTTGTAAAATAGCTCCCATAGAGTCAGTCTGACAATGCATACTCCATTGGAGTACAGAATTTTTTTCTATAAAAGTGGCGGGAAATTTCAAGTTGAGAAAGACTTAGTTTGGAGCTTTGTATTATTGTGAAAAGTGAGGTCACCAGAGGATAAAGAATGGGAGAGAGGAACTCACCCTTAGGTCTCTTGTGATATGTTATTTTCATTGAATTTCTGGAATTACATCTCAGTGCCAAATGCATTCCAAACTCATGGGATTGGGATGGGGATTGTTTTCCTTTGCCGCTTTACATTACTATGTAGTTGAGTGTGGATTGATTCTGCAGTTCAGAAAATGAAGGGAAGACAAGTCTATGTTTGTGTTCCCGTTTGAAACGTTTCTTCACAGTCTCATGGTTAATACAGCATTACCCTTTTGTTTATTTATTCTGAGAGAATATGTTAACTGTTTTATCCCATTCTTGGCTTGGAGTTAATTTTGAGATAGAAATCTCTCTCTGTCACCACTACCACCACCATGTCGGGAGGAAGTACAATTTTAGGTTATCAAATCTGCTTATCTCATTTTAAAAATGTGTGTGTGTAGATACATTAATTGTAAATTATAAAATCCATTTAGAGAATATTGTGATTAGAATTCAGAGATGCTTTTGAAACTGGCCTTTTTCTTTCTATATTTAGTAGTATTTGAGGTTTAAAATTCAGAGAAATGTTGAAAATGTTACCTTTTTTTCTTTTTAGATCATCCCATTATGATGGGTTTTGAGCCTCTTGTTAACCAGAGACTACTTCCACCCACCTTCCCTCGATATGCAAAAATAATAAAGAGGGAAGAAATGGTCAACTATTTTGCAAGATTAATAGATAGAATAAAAACTGTCTGTGAGGTGGTCAATTTAACAAATTTACATTGTATCCTGGTAAGTACAAATCTCTATTCTGGAATGTAACTTTGATTTAACAACAGGATAGTTTATTACTTTTTAGAGATTGACTGTCCCAAGGGTAAATAATGCTGCTCACCTCTTATCTGTGATATCTGGAGAATTAAGTCGTGTGTGTGTGTGTGTGTGTGTGTGTGTGTGTGTATACTTCTTGTATTTAATCCTCATAAGGATTTTATACTATCCATTCTAGAGATTAAGAACCTAAAGTGTGGAGAAGTTAGATAATTCACCCAAGTTTTAAGAATGGGGCTTTGAATCGTCAATTCCGTGTTCAGAACCTTTTATATAAATAAATGTTTGTGTTTATGCATGCATGTATACATATACACATACATATATATGTGCATATGTATAAATATTTTTTCATAGAAAAATTGGATCATGGTATTTGGTAACTTGCTTTTTCATCACTAGTCTCTATACCACGAACATCTTTTCATGTCAACAAATACACATATTTCTACATTATTTTAATGGCTACATGGTATTGCATTGTAAGTATATACCGCAGATTTTTTTAGTCCATTCACGTTGAATTACATTTAGTTCATTTTCAGTGTTTTACACTTATAAACAATACTAAGATGAACATCTTTGTAGGTAAATCTTTATATCATGTGCTTCCTTACCCCTTAAGATAAATTGCTAAACAGTGAAGTTATTGGGTAAAAGAGTATGTACATTTTTAAGCTAGTATAGTTTGGATTAATCTTTTTATGGGTTAAAATATAGAAACACAAGGCTTATTTGGGGAATGTTAAAACATTCAGAGATGGAGTTTTATTAATTGGTAAGGCTATAATGACATATACTTCAATTAGGAAGGTAAAAAACAGGCAAAAAAATAGTGTTATTTAGACATTTTGCATGACTATACATATATATGCATTTGACTGTTGCTCCCCCTCAGTGTTGAGGTACATAATTTCTAGCCCCATGTCATTTCCTCTGTGAAGGCTTCCCTTTTGGTTTCAGGTTGCTTCTGTACCTGTGTTCCTTGAGATGACAGATTATCTAGTTTATATTCCTAGAATTTAGCAGCAGCCTCTGGGGTATAATTGATAAATGGTCAATAAAGATTTGTGCTTCTGTTACGCTCTTTCTTATAGTAACTTTATTTTCCTTTTTAAAAAAATTTTTTTTCTTTTCTTTTTTACATTTATTTATTTTTTATTCATTTATTTTTGGCTGTGTTGGGTCTTTTGCTGCATGTGGGCTTTCTCTAGTTGTGGTGAGCAGGGGATACTCTTCATTGCAGTGTGCGGGTTTCTCATTGCTGTGGCTTCTCTTGTTGTGGAGCACAGGGTCTAGGCGCATGGGCTTGAGTAGTTGTGGCACGTGGGCTTCAGTAGTTGTGGCTTGCGGGCTCTAGAGTGCAGGCTCCGTAGTTGTGGCGCATGGGCTTAGTTGCTCTGCGGCATGTGGGATCTTCCTGGACCAGGGCTTGAACCCGTGTCCCCTGCATTGGCAGGCGGATTCTTAACCACTGCGCCACCAGGGAAGCCCTCCACTAATTCTTTATCATTAAAGCCCAGCTTAAGTCCTTGTTCCTTAGTGAAACTTTCACTGATTATGCCTTTATTACCTCCTTTTGTGTTTCCTTTCTTTTTAGTAGTTTTTCCTTATTCTGTCATAAGAATCATAGAATCTTAAAAATAAAAAAGATTATACGCACAGGCCAGTTCATTTTGCAGTTTATTGTACAGCTAAACAAACTAAGGTTTACAGGGCTTTAAAACCAAATTAGATGGTTAGTTAGTGTCATAAGAGAATTAGAATAGAGATTTTATTGTTCTGCTACATCTACTTTTCTAATCCTTAATTGATATATGAATATATATTTGTGTTCACTAGATTAATTGTAGGATTTTAGAAAAGGAGGAGATCAATGTGAATTGGAATAAGAAAGTGTAATGCAACGGTTGGAACTTGATATTCTGGCAAAAGATTATGGATTGCTTTGTCAGGGGCGGGGTGAATGCATAATGACACATCATAATAGAGGGGAGCTGGCGGAGCCAGGCCTGGACTGCTGTCACTGGACATGAAGAAGGCATAGTAATGGAAGAATTTGGATCTCTGAAAGACTTGAGACAGAGTGGTAGTGGGGGGAGTGCAGCAGGGGCCATGAGTAGAGAAAAAGATTAAAGTTATGGAATATAAGGGACCAAATAGTCTGGTAGATCTGCATAGGAAACCTGTTATTAGGATAAAGTGCCAGGTTCTAGAGAGTGCTTCTACATATCAGTAAGATAAAAATTGGGAAAGGACATGAGCATACATAATTAAAAAGAAATAAACATGAAAGATGCTTAACCTTACTAGTAATTAAAGAAATGCAATTTATAACAGCTAGATTGAAAAGTATAATAATATTTAATGTTGGTAAAGGGAAGTAGTCATTCTCTTATACTCCAGTGGCTGTCTCTCTCAAAAGTCTTAAAAATGTGTATACTTGGCACAGAAACTCTCCTTCTAGACATTTAGAATAAGAAAAAAGGTGTTTGTTGCATCATCCTTTGTAATGTTCAAAAACTAGTAACAGTTTAAATACTGAATGGTGACAATATCCATTCTGAGGTATGTTTACAATATATGTCACACAGATATTAAAAAATATGTTATAGAAAACTACTGACATGGGAAGTATTGACATTGGGAAATGTTTGTGAATGTCAAGTTATGTTTAATGTTCTTTTTTTAATATAAATTTATTTATTTATGGGTCTTCATTGCTGCACGCGGGCTTTCGCTAGTTGTGGCGAGCAGGGGCTACTCTTTGTTGTGGTGCATGGGCTTCTCATTGCTGTGGCTTCTCTTGTTGTGTGGAGCACAGGCTCTAGGTGTGCAGGCTTCAGTAGTTGTGGCATGCGGGCTCAGTAGTTGTGGCTCATGGGCTCGAGAGCTTAGACTCAGTAGTTGCAGCACACGGGCTTAGTTGCTCTGCGGCATGTGGGATCTTCCCGGACCAGGGCTTGAACCCATGTCCCCTGCATTGGCAGGCGGATTCTTAACCACTGCGCCACCAGGGAAGTCCCTGTTGAAAGTTTTAAAATATATTTTTTATATATGTTGTTGCACACAGAAAAGATATTCAGAGACAAAGCCAAATTCAGCCAAATTCTTTCTCAGGATTAGATTAACAAATACCAAAATATTAATTATGACTATTTATAGATAGTGGAATGCTATATGATAGTTTTGTTTTTTGCATTTTTCTGCATTTTCAAAGTTTTTGGTATTTTGCATATAGGGCAAAAACCAGTGGTAAGGGGGAGGGTAGTGACACTAGTAAAGGGAAACTCATAGTTTAGGAACCCATGAGATGATACTTTTGACAGCTGTGGATTAATTAAGAAGATATGCCTAGTTTAAATGAGGTAAATAATGGACTTTATAGACTGTATCCTGTTAGGGATGTATACTAGCAATAAGAAATTGAGTACAGATGAACTGTGATAGCGAGTACAGTATATGTACATTCATCAGTTCAGCCAACATGATTGTTTTGTGCTAGGTGCTGTGCTATGGCTGGTATACAGTGATGAGCAAAAGCATACCATCCATCTTGTCATAGGGCTTACAGTGTAGTATGAGATAGAAATCGATCAAATCATCATAAAAATGATTATAGAATTACAAAAAAAATTACATAACTTGACATTCACAAACATTTCCCAATGTCAATACTTCCCATGTCAGTAGTTTTCTATAACATATTTTTTAATATCTGTGTGACCAGGGTAGGGAGTATGAAGCAAAGGAACTAGAACATATAGCATATAATGAAAGAACTGACCTAAATGATCAGAGAAGTCTTTCTTAAAGAAGTGAAGGTAAAGCTAAGATCTCACAGTTAGGTGAACATCATTTGGGACAGTAGGGGGACAGTTCCAGGTGCAGGAAACTGAATGCTCCTCCATGTGATGGGAAAGAACATGATACATTTGAGAAACTAAAAGAAAAGTAGCAGAATGGAGCATTGAGTGATGGGGATGGGGGATTTGGTGAGGCTAGAGAGGTAGGCAGACCAGACAAGACCATTTAAGCCACATTAAGGATTTCGATCTTTATCACAGAGCAAAGGAGAACCATTAGTTTTATCAAGAAAGATAAGTGTGGGGGGGGACAGTGACATAATAGGATCAAGAATGTGCAAAGATGCGGCTGCATTGTAGAGAAAGGATTGGAAGGGACCAGAGTAAACATAGTGTGATAAATTAGGAAACCAGTACTGCAATTCAAGGGAGGAGGAGATGGTAACTTGGACTAAAAGGATGGCAGGGAGATGGTGAGGTTGTCAGTGTTAGAGCTATGTGTGAGCTAAAACTGATAGAATATTGGTGATGAATTAAATATGGGGCATGAGAGAGCTCTGAGGAAGGGGAAGGTCTCTAGGCTTCTGCCTTGTAAGTCTACATGCACATTTGGTGCTGTTCACTCAAAGGGGGATATTCTCAAAGGACCTTTGAGGGTCTTAGTGAAGTAAAGTCTGAGGTACCTTTAATATATTTAAGTAGAGATATTGGATAGTCTTGGCTATATGGGTAGAGTTTAGAGGTCTGTGCTTAGAGTTAAAATTTTAGAATTATTACAGTATAGATAGTAATCAAAGCATGAGTGCTTATGCTTCAAAATTTACGAGGAAAAAATACATAGGTTAAGAAAAGAAGGTTTTCTGGAACTGAACTTTGAACCTGCAGAACAAACTGAGAAGTAGCCAGAGGAAGAAACATATGAAAGTCATTTAAAAGGTTTTTCAAGAAGGAAGTCACACTGCTGAGAGGTCAAGTGAAAGAGATGAATAACGTCCAAAATCAATGTCCATTGGATTTAGTAATGGGGAACAAGTGGTGACTAGAGCAAAGAGCCAGGTTACATGTGTTGAAGGTGGGTGAGAGTTGAGTTGAGTGAGTAGAGACAGTGGGTGCAGCCAACTTCTTTAGAAAGTTTGGCTGAGAAGGCAGCAGTTGAGAGGAAAATGTGACATGTGATGATCTTCTTTTCTTTCTAAAGATGATTAGAAACCTGTTTAAATGAAAATGGGAACGGTCTAGTAGAGAGGAAGAATTTTAATATCTAGGAGAGCAAAGTATGGATAATTGACAGTGTGTAATGTTTGTGAAAAAGCCAGAAGGAATGGAGTCTTTAATACATCTATTAAAGTAGGCAAGGAAAGGATCTGTGTACAGATGTGGATACAACTAGAGGTTTAGAGGCTGAAGTTGAGGGATTTTCTGTGGGGTAAATTGTTTTAATTTTCTTTGTAATGTGGAATAGTAGAATCACTGTCTGGTGGAGAATATTCACTTTGAGGAGTGTGTGCAAGGTGTAAAAATTAATTATGAAAAAAGAGAATGTGAATTCAGTTAGCCTGGTTACTTGGTATTTATTTCTGTGAATTAGGAAGTAAATCTCTGTCATTAGTTAGTAAATTATTATTGATACTGTTATTTTCATGATGTACAAATTTAATATCGGTATCCACCTAATACTGTTACTGGTAAGTTTGTTAAAAAAAATTTTAGGCTCTAAAATTATCCATTTTTCCATTCATACAATTAGACAATTCTTATAGAAATGATCTTTAGCTATCTTTCTTATTTTAACTTTGGTAGTGTATCATTCCCAGAAGGTCTGGTAAAAATTATATTCTGTATACGAACATTTTCAGCTTTTATTTAATCTATTAATGATACTTTTTTTCTGTGTATCTATTAGGATTTTTTCTGTGAATTTAGTGAACAATCACCTTGTGTTCTTTCAAGATCTCTATTACAAGTAAGTTCCACTTAGTATCAAAATATGTCTTTAAATATCAAATAACTGTGTATTGACATTGTTTTATTGATTGATGGAACAAAAGGTAGATGCTTTTAAAGGATATTCCACAGTTAGTGGTATATTTTTGTAACAGAAGTATTGAGTTACAGTGTTACACATTCATCAAAGTCATATTCTGGGCCATAAAATAAACCTTAATAATTAAAAACATTGAAATCATACAAAGTATGCTCTCTATTTTGGAATTAGGAATCAATAACAGAAGTATCTGGAAAATTCTCCAGATATTTGGAAATTAACACACTTCTAAAGAACCCATGGGTCAAAGAGGAAGTATTGAGGGTAATTGGAAAATATTTTGAACTGAATGAAAATGAAAATATCAGAATTTGTGGGATACAATTAAAGCAGTGTTTAGAGAGAAATTTATAGTACTAAATGTTTATATGAAAATAAAGGAAGAAAGGTCTGAAATTATAATTTAAGCTTCTATTTTAAAAAAATAGAAAAAGAAGAGCAAATCAAACTAGAAGCAAGCAGAAGGAAATAACAAAGATAAAAGCAAAAATGAGTAAAATAGGAAAGAGACAAACAATAGAGAAAATCATTGCAGCCAAAAGCAGGTTCTAAAATTGATGAACCTCTAACTATATGGAACAAGAAAAAAAGAAGATACAGATGAATAATATCAGGAATTGCTATAGACCCTAAACAAATTAAAATGATAATATGGGAATATTCTAAACAACTGTATGTCCATCAATGCAAAAACTTAAATGAGATGGACCAGTTCCGTGAGGGACACTACCAAAACTCACTCAAAAAGAAATAGAAAATTTGAATAATCCTGTATCGATCAAAGAAATTGTGTTCATAGTTAAAAGCCTTCCAACAAAACTCCAGGACAATTCTATAAACAGTCTCTTTCAGAAAATAGAAGAGGCAAGGGCACTCATCATATGAGGCCTGCATTACCTCAGTACCAAAACCAAACAAAGACATTTCAAGCTTAGAAAACTATAGACCTATATTCCTTATGAACATAGACGTAAAAATCTTAAAGTATTATCAGATCAAATCCAGCAATATATAAAGAAAGAATACATCATGACCAAGTGGGTTTTATCCCAGGAATGTAAGGTTGATTCAGTGTTTAAAGTGTAATTTACCATGTAATCTAAAGTCTCAATAGATTCAGGAAAACCATTTGACCAAACCAACGTCCATTCATGATAAAAACTCTCAGCAAAACTAGGAATAGAAGGTAACTTCCTTAATATGATAACGGGCATGTGCCAAACACCTATAGCTAACATCATACTTAATGATGAAAGATTAAATTCTTTCCTCCTACTGGGAGGAAAGCAAGTATGTCCACTCTCATCACTCCACTTTCTCTCAACATCGTACTGGAAATCTTAGCCAGTGGAAAGAGGCAGGAAAAGAAATAAAAGGCATACAGTTGAGAAACTGAGAAATAATGCTTTACAGACAACATGATTATCTATGTAGAGTACCAAGGAATCTGCAAAGAAATTCCTACACCTGATGGATGAGTTTAACAGTATCACAGGATATGAGGCCAATTTACAAAAAGCAATTGTATTTCTATATACTTGCAATGAACAATGCAAATCAAAAAATTTAAAGCAGTACTATTTACAATAACATCAAGAATGGAATACGTAGGTATAAATCTAACACCTGTTTGGAGAACCTGTATACTGAAAAACTACAAAGTACTGATGAAAGACATCAAAGGAGACTTAAATAAATGGAGAGCTACATCTTGTTTGTGGATTGGAAGAATTGATATTTTTTTAAGATGTCAGTTCTCCCCAAAATTGATCTACAGATTCAGAGCAATCCCAAAATCATAGCAGAAATTTTTGTAGATGTCAGCAAGCTGCTTCTAAAATTTATATGGAAAGGCATAGGAACTAGTACAGCCAAAACAAATTTGAAAAAAAAGAATAAAGTTGGGGAACTCAATACTACCTGACTATGAGACAGGTGTGCTGTTGGCAAAATGATGGACATGTGATCAGCGGAACCAAGGGGAAAGTCCAGAGAAGTTCTGTTCCTTAATTAGTCCTTTATTATGTAGTACTATATGTGAAACCATAAAACTGTTAGAAGAAAGGATAGGAGAAAATTTTTGTGACTTTGGGAAAGGTAGAGAATTCTTAGGTATGACATCAAAAGCACAGTCCATTTAAAAAAAATGACAAGTTGATTAAATTTGTAACTTTAATTCTGTGGAAGACACTGTTAAGAAAATGAAAAGAGACTCTACAGAGTAGGAGAAAATATTTGCAAATCATGTCTGACAAGGGACTTGTATCGAGAACATAAAAAGAATTCTATAAACGTAACAGTAAGAAAACAGGGAAATGCAAATTAAAACCACAATGAAATACCACTATCCACCTATCAGAATATCTTTAAAATAAAACAAGAAAAAAGAACAAAACTGAAAATATCAAGCACTGGAGAGGATGCATTACTGATAGGAATATGAAGTGCTATAGCCACTTTGGAAAATGATGGCAGATTGTTATAAAAACAGATATACAAGTTTTACTCTTGCTTATTTACCCAAGAGAAGTGGAATCTGACATTCTCCTAGAAACCTGTATGCATGCCAGTGTTTAAAGCTGTTTGGTTCGTGATCACCAAAAACTGGAAACAACTCAAATGTGTTAGGAAATCAAGTAAGGTATAGTATAGTAAATATTCAGATACATTGAGATTGTTAAGGGGAGAAAATTAAATGTAAATTATTATTAAATAGTGTATTTCAATTTAATAATTTATTATTTTAACTATATTTTTTCCAATTTCAGAAAGTTTGTATGTATTCCAAGGTGTTTATTAGAGATAAGGTTATCGACTGACTTGATATTTATAACCATTAAATATTTCATAATTTATGAAACCGTTCTTGTATATTAGCTCATTTGACATTTTCAGACCCATCAGTTCACTTTCACTAGTTCAATATTACTACTCTTGACCTGAGAGATTTTTTTTTCTGCACATTTTTTGTTCTCCTGCATCAGAATACACCTTAAATAGGGATTAATAAGTAGTACCCATTGTGGAGGCATTGTGGAAAAAGAAATTTTCCACCAGCTTTTTACATTTTAATCTCTTGTATTCTGTGGCATTTATAAGAAGTATGTTCATGTCACAGTAATGACAACTACATGTACAATATGTCAAGATTGTGACAGCATTACTAATATATATAACATTTGTTTTAAGACCACTTTCCTGGTGGATAACAAAAAGGTCTTTGGAACCCATCTCATGCAAGACATGGTGAAAGATGCACTTCGGTCTTTTGTCAGTCCTCCGGTGCTCTCCCCAAAGTAAGTGTCAAAAGACATTGTATAGCATGTGTGTTTCTTAAAAGCCCAAGTTCTCTGTGCTCCTTTATAGCAAAGACGTAAAAACTGGTGGAATCAAGTCTCCACATGAAAAAATAACTCAATCATGTTAAAATTAATTAATTTCTGCCACATACTATTTAGATTTTTTTTAAAATTATTTAAATTTATTTATTTTTGGCTGCATTGGGTCTTCGTTGCTGTGCACAGGCTTTCTCTAGTTGTGGTGAGCGGGGGCTACTCTTTGTTGCGGTGCGCGAGCTTCTCACTGAGGTGGCTTCTTTTGTCGTGGGGCACGGGCTCTAGGTGGCGGGCTTCAGTAGTTGTGGCTTGCGGGCTCTAGAGCACAAGCTTAGTAGTAGTTGTGGTGCATGGGCTTAGCTGCTCCACTGCATGTGGGATCTTCCCGGACCAGGGCTTGAACCCGTGTCCCCTGCACTGGCGGGTGGATTCTTAACCACTGTGCCACCAGGGAAGTCCCAATTATTTAGATTTAAATTGAGGTTTTTGTGAAGTTGATATTGGGTCCAGTATGAGAAGAAAAGCTTATAAGGAGTGATCAGAAATTCAGCAAGTTGTATTCACCCTTACTGTGTGCAAAGCACTGTGCTAAGTAGGTACTTTGGGGAAATAATTATGATAAGATAAGATTTCTTCTCAATAATCTGATCTAGATAGAAATAGAAAATGCAGATAATCGATCCTTAAATTATATTCTGGTAGAGTCACCTCCCCAAAAACATGCTGCCATAAAATGCTGGAAAGGATCGTTTGAGTTGGCATTTTGGAAAACAGTGCCAACTTTATTGGCATTTGCCTCAGGGAAGGAAGAAAGGAGATGTTATTTCTTAGGAAAGAAACCAGGATGTGTGAAGATGTGGTGTATGAAATTATATATTTTAAGAAAAGTTAGTGGTTCAGCATTCAATTTGTTGAATAAATCATGCCACATTTCACATAAAACTCTGGTAGCTTCCTGTCTTAGGTTGGTTCTCCAGAAGCTGACCCTGAGACAAAGATTCATGTAAACGTAATTTAGAAAGTAATTCCAGGAAAACTTGCAGGGTTGCAGGCAGGTGGGACATAAAAACGAAGAAAGCCACTTGAAGGTGTGCTTCACAGTTGGTAACTTTGGTTTGGTCCTGTCAGGGAGCCCTGGAGACTTGTGTGGATTATACCTCACAGTTGTCCTGTCAGGGACAAGGGAACTGGAGAATTTACATATCTGTCAGTTAAGGACTGCCCCTTGGAGGCATCCTCAGTGTTGGTTACATTTCCAGTTTCATTGACAGTAAAGGCCAAAGTCCTTATTGTTGAACCCATGAGGCCCCATGTGCTCTGGATTAGACCCCTGTCTTGGTGCCTCTCTGACCTCATCTCTTACCATTGTCCCCTCACCTTCTTTGCTTCAGCCACACTGGCCTCCTTGCTATTCTTGTAACATAACTGTCCCTCTCTCACCCTACAGCGTTCACATACAATCTGGGGTAGAGGGTATTTTCCTCAAAACTCCCCAGGTTGACTCTCTCACTGCCTTAAGTCTATTCAGTGTCACCTCAGTGAGGGCTGCCCTGATCAGTCAATTTAAAAAGTATAAACCTTCTCCATTCTCCTAACCTGCCCAGCACTCCATTTCTCTCTTTCATAACAATTATCTTCTTACATACTATATATGTAGAAGGGTTCCCAGACCCAAGCCCAGTGTGCGTGCATGCGTGTGTGTGTGTGTGTGTGTGTGTAGGCTTCCCTACAACAAGCAATTCTCAGATGCCAGCAGGGTGCCCAAGAATTCAACTCAATTCTGACACTTGTCTACCTGGAGATAGAATCAGATTCCATAAGTAAAGGGCTTGGTCCCATAAGACCACCCTCCACTTCCCAGGTTGTTACCTGTGCTTCTGACTGACCGACTGGCTACAAATTAGAGGTTCTGACCAACCCCTCCTCTGGTACAGTTAATTTGCTAAAATGACTCACAGAGCTCAGGAAAAGCCATTTGCTCACTAGATTACCAATTTATTATAAAAAGATATTAAAGGATACACATGAGCAGCCAGATGAAGAGATGCATAGAGTCTGAATGGTGGCACATGGAAGCATGTTCCCCAATGTAGAAGCTCTTGGAAAAGGGCCAAAAAGCTTTCCTTTTCTGGTTTTTATGGAGGTTTCATTAGATAGGCATGATTACTAGATCATTGGTGAGTGGTGATTGATTGAACCTCAAGCCCCCTCCCCTTCCAGAAATCAGGGGGTGGGACCAAAAGTTCCAACCCTCTAATCACAAGGTTCTGGTAACCAGCCCCCATTCTTAGGTGCATTCCAATCACCTCATTAGCATAAGGAAAGACACCTTTATCACTCTCAACCTTAGGAAATTCCAAGAGTTTTCGGTAGCTGTGAGCCAGGAACTGTGATGAAGACCCAAATATATCTGAGAAATATATATCTGAATGACAAAATACATATTTATTATAAATCATATTGCACTATATAATTTGCTTGTTCATTATGTTTACTTCTATAAGAGCCTGTATAATTCTTCATTATGTTTATATTTATTTCCACCCCCCCACACACCCCCCATACATATAGAACTATATAAATTCCACAAGGTCAGCGCCGATAGTTTTGGCTGTTTGTTCACTGTTGTGTAGTAGGTGCTGGAACAGTGTCTGTCACACAGTAAGCACACTTTGTTGAATGAATGAATAAACAAAGAAATAAAAGTTGAATGGTTAGGATAGTTTGGAGTTAGAGTCCAGAAAGTTTTGAATGGTTTGGTAAAGTTTGGTCTTTATTTTATGGTCAGTGAAGAACTGATTGAGTTTTTAGGAGGGAATTGGCATAGTAAAATATGTATTTTTTAATTGGAGGCAAATTGGTAGTAATAATGGAGGCAAAATGTTTAGCTAGGCTAATTCCGTTGTACAGGTGAGAGATGAGGAAGGATTAAACTCTGGGAATATAAAGGAGGAGACAGATTTGAGAAACATTTCAGTAGTAAAATTTAACAGGAAGCTGATTTAGTAGGGGAAGGAAAGCAGGGGGAAAGTTAAGTTAATTTAAAACAAGAAACAGAAGCTGATTATATAAATAATACATGGCCACACTTGAAAATTGAAACATGGTAGAAAAATATGTGGAAAACAGTAAAAATCAGCCGAAATCTTACCTCTGAGGTAACTACATTTCGATGACCATCACTGTGGATATCTTTGTGTATAAAGACACACACATCTATGACTTTATATATATTTGGGATCACATTAAACAGTTTGTTTTTATCATGAACTTTAAAATTATTTTTTATGGATTGCTTTTTTAAATTAAAAATTTTTATTTTAAAATTTCTTTATCTTTTTTCCATTCAAAAATACATCATGATTTTTATGTCTCAGAGTACCTAGTTAGTTCTTTTTAATGGCTGCCAAATGTTTCATAATATGAATGTATTTTATAGGGTGGGGTTACTGGGTAGGAGGACATGTGTAGTTTTAATATAAGCAGATTGTATTCTGAAAGATTTCAACAATTTATATTTCTACTAACAGTATAAGAGAGTACAACTTT
The DNA here is from genome assembly GCF_002837175.3 of Physeter macrocephalus. Taxonomy (NCBI): domain Eukaryota; kingdom Metazoa; phylum Chordata; class Mammalia; order Artiodactyla; family Physeteridae; genus Physeter; species Physeter macrocephalus. The sequence continues at coordinate 77,718,420 of NC_041222.1, forward strand.
CCCTGCATCCTGACCAGCAGTAGGGGTTATCATTCTTTAATTTTTTCCAGTATGTTGAGTGAGAAGTGTATCTCATTGTTAGTTTAATTTTAGCACTTAATATGATATTTATTGGACATTTAGAATGGTTTTTCTATAAAGTGCTTGTTTATATCCTTTGCCCATTGACTTTTTTTTTTTTGGAGGGAATAGTATAGTATTATAGAACATTTTAAATAGAAGATCTAATGAGCATAGTCTTTTTCTCTTTTGTTTACAAAAAAAGTTTTCCAGTTTTAAAGTATGCTTGTTTTTGAAATAAGAAAGTGTAAATGGAAGACCTCTTCCTTTTGCTTGATAAACTACCACTTCAAGTATTTCAAGATGCAACTTGTTTCCCTTTCCCCTGACTTTCCCCTCTCCTACTCCTGTAGGATTTTCTTTTCCCCCTGCCACACACTGTATTTTATTTTTACAAGAGATAAATAAACTGACACCAAGCATTGTAAATGGATGACCACAACAAAAGCAACAATGATTGCAATTACCAAACATGAAACACATTCATACTATGTCATAATGTTGACATTCAGTCCAGTAATCTTCCACTGTAACAGCTCCTTTACTTTGCAGTGAAAATTGATTTGTATATTTTTTGCCTGTGAGTCCTGGTGGG
>NC_041222.1:77719150-77777809 GCF_002837175.3 Physeter macrocephalus
GTTAAAGATTTGATGAAAGTTCATAATAATGCAATTGACAAGGAAATTTAGTTATTTCTGAGATATTCATATAAAAGTAATAACTAGAATTATGACTTATAACATTATACCAGAACATATAAGATTTTTAGAAATTTCATGTAATGTCTGAAACATTTATATTAACATATTTCCTTCCATACAAATAACCCAAAGAAAGTTTAGTATTAGTTGTTTGTTTGTTTTTTTATGCTGCAGGTTCTTATTAGTCATCAGTTTTATACACATCAGTGTATACATGTCAGTCCCAATCGCCCAATTCAGCACACCACCATCCCCACCCCACCGCGGTTTTTCCCCCTTGGTGTCCACACGTTTGTTCTCTACATCTGTGTCTCAACTTCTGCCCTGCAAACCGGTTCATCTGTACCATTTTTCTAGGTTCCACATAGAAAACAAACGATATTTGTTTTTCTCTTTCTGACTTACTTCACTCTGCATGACAGTCTCTAGGTGCATCCACATCTCAACAAATGACTCAATTTCGTTCCTTTTTATGGCTGAGTAATATTCCATTGTATATATGTACCACAACTTCTTTATCCATTTGTCTGTGCCCATTGACGTTTATTAAGTGGTTTACTTTTTTCAGAAAATTTGTAGTAACTCTTTGTATATTATGAGAGGTTAATCCTTTATCTGTGATAGGCATTGCAGATTTATTTTTTTCCTTAATCTTTTGTCACATCAAAATGTGAAAAATGCTATTTGAATTTTGATACAGATTACACTGAATCTGTAGATCACTTTAAGTAGTATGGACATTTTAACAATATTCTTCCAATCCGTGTGCCTGGAATATCTTTCCATTTATTTGTATCTTCAGTGTCTTTCATTAATGTCTTACAATTTTCAGTGTACAGATCTTTCACTTGGTTAAATTTATTCCTAGGTATTTTATTCTGTTTGATGCTATTGTAAATGGGATTGTTTTCTTAGTTTCTCTTTCTGATAGTTCAGTGTGACAGTTTTTTACATTGAGTTTGTATCCTACAACTTTACTGAATTCATTTATTAGTTCTAACAGTTTTGGTGGAATCTTTAGGGTTTTCAGTACATGATACCCTGCAATCTGCATATAGCAATCATTAAAAATTATTTTTAAATTTCTGTGATTAAATATATCATATATTCAGATGTATGAACTGACAGACACCTGTACCACCATCCATTTTAAGCAAAGTTTTTATTTTGCTTTTATAAATTCCATTACTGGTAAGGAAATTGATAAAATTTTATAAATACTATATATTATTAATATGAATTAATAAATTTTATTAATTCCCTTATTTAATAAATATAATAAATTAGTATCTACTATTGCCGGACACCTTTCTGGGTTCTGGAGAAAAGGACACTTCTGCTGACAAAGAGCTTGCCTTGCAGTGAGAGAGACTAAATAGTAGACAAATGCATAATGTCAGGTCATAGTACTGTATAGAAAGATAAGGTAAGATAAGATGGTTCTCTTAGACGGGAGGCCTCTTGGAAGTGGTGATACATGTAAATAAACAGAGTGAGCTATGCAAAATCAGGGGATGAACTGAGTGAGCTATGCAAAATCAGGGGATGAAGCTTCCTGACAGTAAGTAATAACTGAAAGGTCTCAAGAGTAGGGCTGAGCTTAGGTATCAAGGAGTGGGCTAATTTTAATGAATTTATTCTTAAAAGATATTAAGGACTCAAATAGCTTTTGTTTATATGGGTCCTGTTTATTGATACCTACTATTTTAGAAATTAAAACAATACTTTAAAAATATTTATTCTTTTTGGGCTTCCCTGGTGGCGCAGTGGTTGCGCGTCCGCCTGCCAATGCAGGGGAACCGGGTTCGCGCCCCGCTTTGGGAGGATCCCACATGCCGCGGAGCGGCTGGGCCCGTGGGCCATGGCCGCTGAGCCTGCGCGTCCGGAGCCTGTGCTCCGCAACGGGAGAGACCACAACAGAGGGAGGCCCGCATACCACCAAAAAAAAAAAAAAAAAAGTAAATCTATTACATGTTAATATACATACATAACATTCATAAATTGCATATTAACATAAGTAACTTTTTTATGGAAAATAACTTTTTAAGAAAAATTAGTAAGAAAAGTGGAATTGTTTTACCTTTTTGCAAATCTCTTTCATGTCTGTCTTAGTAGAAGATAGCTGGATTATTTTAACCTGCTTCTACTTTCAATCTGTTATAATATTACACACCATGTAGCCTCTGAAAAAGCCAACTGTACACTTGTGAGAGAATGAGTGCAAAAGGCAAATAACATCTTAATGTTATTATGAAAATAGTTTTGACCTTGTGTTCTCTCCGAAAGCATCTCAAGGGCTACCCCTACCATCACCACCAGGTGAACCTAGGGCACATTTTGAGAACTGCTGACTGTAATTTCAAATCCTCCTCCCTCACCCCATCCTTTCTCTTACTTTGGTCCTAGAGGTAACCGCTACGTTACAGTTTCCGTGTTTCCCTTTTATGAATGCTTGTATACTTTACCCAAATATATGTGTCCATAAATAATATCAGTTTATGTTTTTAAACTTTGCATAAATTTTGTCACACTATATATATATCCTTTTGCCACATGATTTTTTCCTTCAACATTAGCGTTTTGAAATTGACCAAGTTTATCCAGCAAATTTATTTTATTCGTTAAAATCTGTCCTTTAACTGTACTGCAGTTTATTTTGCTTTTGTCTACAATTGGATATTTACCTTGTTTCTAATTTATCACTGTTGAAATCAGTGCTGTAGTGAACATCTTTGAATTATGTCTCCTTTTGCACATAGACTGTATACTTAAAAATATAATTGCCAATCATAGGCATGTGCATCTTCAGCTCTACTAATTTTGCCATATTGTTTTCCAAAATAATTGAACCAATTTGTATGCCAGCCAACAGTGTATAAGGATTCCAATTTCCCCATAGTCTAGGCATTATCAGACTTTTCAATTTTTGACAATATGACATATATGAAATAGTGTCTGCATCCTCTTAATTTGCATTTTGTCTTTTCTATTTAACGATCTTTAACACTTAGATTCCACATTGTCACACTTATCATTATCCATTTAGATTTAACTACAGTTTGATCCTCATTACTTGCAGATTCTGTATTTGTTAATTTGCCTACTTGCTAAAATGTATTTGTTAACCCTCAAATCAATATTCACTCTGCTCTTGCTGTATTCATGGACATGTGCAGAGTGGCAAAATATTCAGGTCGCCCAACGCTGAGGTCAAACAAGGCAGCTCTGTCTTCTTGTGCCTTATACTGTAAACTCTATTAGATACCCCTGTTTTTGTGCTTTTTGTTGGTGATTTTGTAGTTTAATGGCCTCCAAGTGTAGTGATGTGCTGTCGTGTTCCTGGCACAAGAAGGCTGTGGTGTGCCTTACAGAGAGATTATATGTGTGTTAGATAAGGTTTGCTCAGGTGTGAGTTCATTGCTAATCAGTTAACACTGTACGTTACGTATAGTGTCTTTAAAAAGAAATACACGTAACCCAAGGTTGTACATTGATCAGTTGATTAAAATGTTGGGACCAGAGGCTGGCAGGAACCTAACCCTGTATTTTACCCTAGCAGCAGTGTTTCAGTATTCTCTGTTCAGAGTCCACAGCAAGTTTATAGACCATAACTATCACAAATACCAAGAATCAACTGTGTATATAGGAGAGTTCATTGCATGGTAGCCTATAGATGTTATCCTGCTGTTTTAAAAATTCCAGTGTTACAGATGTTACAATGTTTTTTTCCTTTGTGAGTGACTTGACACTTTCTCCTGGAGGACTGTAGAGTTTCTCTTTATTTTAGGAGTTCAAGAGTTTTACCAGAATGTTCATGTGTGATTTTCAACTGTTCCTATCTGGAAATCAGTCATTAAAGCCTCAAGTCTTCAAATCAGATCATTTTTCCTATTTTATTATTTATTTAATTATTGCCTCACCTTCATCTGTTTCTTTTTCTGTTTTTTTTTAAAGAGCTCCTTATATACTCTATCTTGTAGATTTTTCCGTATTCCTCATGACATTTATCTCTTACTTTTGCTGTGTTGTAAGAAAGTTATTCCCTAGATCTTCAAGGCTACTATGAGCATCTTTCACCTACTAAATTTTTTAATTTGAAAATCCTAATTTTCAGATCCAGAAAGTCTTTTTTTTAAGGGCTTTATTTTTGTCATCTTAAGTAATTTTCTTACTTTGGGCCTTCCAGCCCAAAGTAAGTGGCCTTCCACTTCCGTTTTGCTGCCACCTGTTCCAGGTGTCCTGCCTTTTCTTTCTCCTGGCTGCTGCATGCTCTGTCATTATCTGTTGCATGACCATGACTCTGTTTATCTTTGAGGTTCTGGTCAGATTGCTCAGTTATGGCAAACACTTAGGAGTAGCAAGTTGTCATCTCCTTTCAGTGCACCAGGAAAAGTGTTTACTTTTTCCCATCTCCTTAGGTGCAAAGGCTACTGTCAGTCCCACCTCAGGCAAAGAAAAAAAAAAAATCTTTCCAACTATTCAGCCCTGTATTTCCTCCAGGGCCAGGCAGGTAGCAGATCCTCCCAGACTGTAATGTTAGCAGTCTTCAACTTAGTAATGTATTTGGTTCCATTTTCTCATTTTCCACTTTCCCTATGTGTTGGTAGCACCTACAATAATCACCACTTCTATTTGTAGGCCAAATAGTTTAATTTTAATAACAAGAATATTATATTATCTTACAGGTGCTGCCTATATAATAATCACCAGGCTAAGGACTGTATTGATTCCTTTGTTACTCACTGTGTTCGGGTAAGAACTACAATTTGGATCGTTATGTGGACACTTAAAAATCGTGGTGTGCAGTATCTTCAGTAGCATTAATTTGTGGTATTTTTTCATCTGACATTTCTTATTCATCTTCCCTGAAATTCGTAGGAAATTTCTGTCTCTTCTTACACTCAAGTGGATAGCTTCATAACCTGTAGTCTTCCTGGAAGGTTGTTAGATACTGAGGGCACCTTTTGATGCCCTTTCACTGTAACCCGTGGGGACCACAGAAACAGAATAAGCTGTGACCACCATCTGGGAAGAAGGGAGTTCACTTTTTTTTTTTAAATGGACACAAAAACTTTATTTATTTTTGACCTTATAAACAAAGAGTATGGGTAACATCCCCAGGCACTTATTTTTGTACTGCCTTAATGAGAACAGGATTATAGTAAAATTAAAATTATCACTTTTAGATGAGAGCATGAACTTTTTTCAAATCTCAAATAATTTGGAAAAATAAAAACCTTGTAGGTGATTAAATTAATTATAAATCATTCTTATTTAATTATAAGCTCTTTATAGACAGCTCTTTCTTGCCTAATTCAAGTTACTAAATATATATGTGTGTGTGTGTGTGTTTGTGTGTGTGTATATATATATATAGAGAGAGAGATAGATCTATCTATCTGTATAGATATAAAGGCAGCATGGTTTGATGAAAGGAAAACCAATAAAAGACCAGATTTTATTTTTATTACTAACATGGTTATTAGGCAGATCACTTTACTTTTCTGTAAACTTCTCAATCTTTAAAAAGTGAAATGTTAATACTGCCTCTATACCTCTTATCGGCTACTTATCAATTAAATGAGATAATACCTGTCAAAGTATGCAAATGTAAAACATTATTATCCTTAAAGAATCTTAAAATCCATACTTCTTAAATTAGAACAAACTTCTAATCTTGTCTGTTGTCTGATTCATGAAATGTTATAATATTTTATATGAGAATACTGTGTAGATAATAATAGGAATAAAGAACCTTAGTCAGGGTTTGTAGGTATTAGCCATTATCTAATTATTAGGCGTTCTGGTATATTTAAAGTAGCAGAGAAGTGTCAGCCTTGAACATTGGCTTTTGGCTTGACATAAGCAAAAAAGAGACGGTCCTCTTTAATTTGTGGGAAAATATCTAAAGATTGAAGGAAGATATTTTTGCCATATGAAAACAAGTTTCATAAACAGCCACTCCTCTGGCTATTGATAAATTCCAGTATTGAGTTTCTTAAAAAGAAACACCTATGTAAAAAGTATGCATAGCATGATTCTTATATACATTTTTTTCCCTTAAACAGGATTTTGAAAACTTGTTAACTTTTGAATGTTAATTTTCTTTAGTATAAGCATATTTCATATTGACGGTTAACAAATTGTTTGTGTATTGCAGCCATTCTGTAGTCTCATTCAGATCCATGGACATAACAGGGCTCGACAAAGAGATAAGCTTGGTCATATTCTTGAGGAATTTGCCACATTGCAGGATGAGGTAAGAGCCAACAAGTTGCCCTCCCTTCCAAAATTAAGCAATTCATATACCATGACCAGATTTTTAAAAACAATTCTTTGGAACAATAATTTGGCTATTTAATTTTTCAATATGGTGAATTTCCTTTTGACTTAAAATGTAACAGTTATGTATACCATAGAAAGGGTTTACAGAACAAAACAAAACAATAATCCAAACCTTGAAACATCTTAAATCATTTTTTTTGATAATTGGGATGAATTGTAAAATATGTGTAGACCTGTAGTTATAATTAGAGCAAGTTTACGTTATAATAAAAATGTATTAATCTTCAAGTAAATTTGTGAGCAGAACCATATTAATAATATAACTAAAGATATGAAGTCAGTTATTTTACTTTTGTACTATAAAACGGGTATCTTTTAAATTTAGGAAATGTTTAGATAAATGTTATGCTTTGAGAAATGAGAAGTTTGAATGTAGACCTAACCAAAGGTACATTTGAAAGTATGAATTCTTGAGGTGGTGAGATTTACATTTTCTGCTCATGTGCTATTTTTAGCTGTATGTTTTTGTAATTCTCTCATTACCTTAAAAAGAAAGTTAATGTTATGATGTTTTGTTGTGATAGGCAGAGAAGGTTGATGCAGCCCTTCACACTATGCTGTTGAAACAGGAGCCCCAAAGGCAACATTTGGCCTGTTTAGGTACCTGGGTCCTTTACCATAACCTTCGAATTATGATACAGTATCTTCTAAGTGGCTTTGAATTGGAACTCTACAGCATGCACGAGTACTATTACATATATTGGTAAGAGAACGATTGGAGTTAAAATTGGTTGTGGGTGGGATACATAACATCTGAGAGAGTATCTGTAGAGTGTAACTTTAGGGTACTTTTTTATTTACTGTATTTGAAATTTAGTTGTGGGACAATTGAAAAATAGAGCTAGATCATCTTAAACATCTTAAGTGTCATAACAATGTACAAATATATTTGTTCTAGCCATTGTAATATTTATTTAAAATTTACTAATAAAAGTGGCTTCAAAGTAAATGGATTAAGTGACGAGCTTTTGTCTGTTTCCAAAGAGAAAAATTAACATACATTTTGCACTGACTTCAGTGATGCTATGTACTAGCTGTGGAATGTACTTAACTGAATTAAAGTTTCAAAATTTGAACCAGATCTTTCTTCTGAGAAGAAATTATGGCTAAGATTATCATTGGGAGTATAACTTGCAAACTATGGCCCTGAGGATTTGTCTCAGGAGCTTTGAAGGAGTTGGTAAGTGGTGATCTTCAGCAGAGTAGTTCTTTGCTTTCAGTTGGAGATGAGATAAACCTAGTAAGAGGATGCTTGAGAATATTTTAGGCGTGAAAAAGCTGTCACAGAAATAAGAAAATTGAGAGCTAATGAATTCAGTTATCTTGCATCTTTTTCTTAGTCTAGTAAAGTATGGTAATTTAGTTCTGGTAATTTTAAAATAGTAATGACCTATTATTGCCCATCACAGACAGCTAAGTTTAACATATTAGATCTTAATATATCTAAGATATATGTAATATAACTAATTAGATCTTAGTTCATCTTTTAAATTCATATTTAAATTATTTAACTTGGTATTTAAGATAGTGTATATTCCCTGGAGTCACTGCTGGTGGAGGCAGGAAAGTAATTATTTTCTACGCTGTTAACATGGTTTTGTGGTCATGGCTGCTAGAGCTCTTAACAGGTAATTCTTGGTTATGAAAAACAGATAACTCTTACCAACAGGTGTTGTTATAGCTACTTGGGATTTATTTTATTATTAATTCATACTAGACACCCCTATTCAAACGAGGCATTTTATAGGGGAACATGCTCAAGTATTGTGGTTTGAGGCAGCTAATTGGAAGCTTTTGTGCTCTTGATTTCTCAAGATACAATTTTTATATGTTTTTTTGCACAATGGATTGGCAAATGATATTCAGATAAATACTCCATTAGAAATTTCCCTGAATACTTGAGCAGATTCATTTCTTCTCTTGTTAACAAAAGAAATTTTAGTTCTGCTTGTAAGTACCCTTCTAGTCTACTTTCATGTTAGTTTTAACTGCTTTTTAGTTTCAGAATTACAGATTGGGCTCCAATATTTTCACAGGGTATACATTGTTGTTGTTCTTCATGAATGTGATTCCTAAAGCATGTGGACCCTTTTAAAATCAGTAGAAAACAGTGATTCTTAAATTTAGCATGCATCATAATCACTTGGAAAGCAACTTGCTGGGGCTTTGTTCCTAGAGTTCCTGGTTTACTAGGTCTAGGGTAGGACCCACCGAATCATTTGCATTTCTAACTGCTTTCCTGGTAAGACTGCTGCTGGTCCTGAGATCACAATTGAGAATTGGTATAGAATATTAGCACACCGACTCTCCTTAGATACAATTGTGTATTAATTTTTATAAAGCACTTAATAAAAGCTCATTGAAATATCTGATATTTGAAAGGAAAGTCCTGAATTGTGCCAGCTATCCTCTTTACTCGTCTGTCCTTCGGTTAGATAGTTAAAAGGTAAAAGGTATCATTAGTTCCCTATAGAAATCTTCTCAGGACTTCCCTGGGTGGTCTAGTGGTTAAGACTCTGTGCTTCCATTGCAGGGGGCACTGCCTTCGATCCCCTGGTCGGGGAACTAAGGTCCCACATGCTGCATGGCACAGCAGGAAAAAAAAAAAAAAGAAGAAAAAAGTCTTCTCATTGAGTTAAGAGAGGTTACAAACCCTCATTTTGTAGTGTGATGGGGGAAAAAATTCATTTGTATCCTATAAAAGTATACTATATTGAATGCTTTTCTTAAATTAATTGCCAGGAATGATTTTCTCTCCATGTGAAATTATGTACTTTTAAAAAAAAAAAAAAAAAAAAAAATATATATATATATATATATATATACTGGTTTGCTGTCACTGCCAGGAAGCGTAGTGCTCAGTTTAGCTTTAAGATACAGTACCTAAGTCATTCCAGGTGTATCTTTTCATTTGTTTTTTTGTTTTTTTCCCATGCCACATGACTTACAGGATCTTAGTCCCTGACCAGGGATTGAACCTGGGCCACTGCGGTGAATGCGCCAGGTCCTAACCATTGGACTGCCAGGGAATTCCCTTGTTCTGCTTTAAGATGTTCTTTTTTTATGTTTTATTTTTGTATGTGTTTTAATATTGTAACCTGCCTTATAACTGTTAGAAAAATTGGGGGAATAGGTGTCATACACTCATACTTGATTATAATAAAATAAATCTTTGATTTTCATTAATGTAGTAGTGGTCCTTAAATTTTATTTAAAGAGTATATATTCATATCCTAGATTTAAACTGCTTTTCTGGCTTAAGAGAAAGTATTGTTTGTTAGTTTAAACTTATGAAAATTTAGTATCTGGTGGAATAATCTGTATCACATTTCCTTATTGAGTAAACTCAAGTAAATTATATGCTTGCATGTTTATAATTTTTTATTTTTTCTGTATTTGTTTCCTTTTGTAACTAATAACAGAACAAGACATTTACTTAATAGGTTTAGGAGAAATGTGACCTATATTGATATAGTAAAAACAATTTAATGGCCATTCATTTGATTTACATATATATACATAATTATCAAGAAATCTCTTTAATTGAAGTATAGTTGATTTACAATATTGTGTTAGTTTCTGGTGTACAGCAAAATGATTCAGTACTTTTGCAGATTCTATTCCATTATAGGTTATTACAAGATAATGAGTATAATTCCCTGTGCTATGCAGTAAATCCTTGTTGCGTATCTTACTTTATATATAGTAGTTTGTATCTGTTAATCCCATGCCACTAATTTGTCCCTCCCCACCAGAAATCTTTGGAAAAGTTGTAAAACTCATATCATTGTAGGAAATTAAACAAAATTTTCCATATTGTGTGGCAACAAGTAAGGGAAGGTTAATCATTTGTAGTGCCCATTTCTTGTAGATCTAATCTATCAATTATCTAATTGAATAATTTTGTTTTTGAAAAAAACTTTTAAAGCATTATAAAAAATATCTCTTTATTAATACTAGTACTTGCATTGACCAAGCTATCTCATTTAGACATCTGCCATTAACTAACATTTTCTTTCCATTAAGGTATCTCTCTGAATTCCTTTATGCATGGTTGATGTCAACATTAAGTCGTGCCGATGGCTCTCAGATGGCAGAGGAAAGGATAATGGAAGAGCAGCAGAAAGGCCGTAGCAGTAAAAAAACAAAAAAAAAGAAGAAAGGTAAAAAAAAAAAAAAAAGGTGCTGTGAATTTTTTTTGAATTTTATTTATTTTTATACAGCAGGTCCTTATTAGTTATCTATTTTATATATATTGGTGTATATATGTCAATCCCAATCTCCCAGTTCATCCCACCACCACCACCCCCGTTTGTCCCCTTGGTGTCCATATGTTCTCTACATCTGTGTCTCTGTTTCTGCCTTGCAAACCAGTTCATCTTTACCATTTTTCTAGATTCCATAAATATGTGTTAATATATGATATTTGTTTTTCTCTTTCTGACTTACTTCACTCTGTATGACAGTCTCTAGGTCCATCCACTTCTCTACAAATGACCCAATTTTGTTCCTTTTTATGGCTGAGTAGTATTCCATTGTATACATGTACCACATCTTCTTTATCCATTCATCTGTCGATGGGCATTTAGGTTGCAGTTCAAGATGGTTCCCTTTTCTCCACACCCTCTCCAGCATTTGTTGTTTGTAGATTTTCTGATGATGCCCGTTCTAACCGGTGTGAGGTGATACCTCATTGTAGTTTTGATTTGCATTTCTCTAATAATTAGTGATGTTGAGCAGCTTATCATGTGCCTCTTGGCCATCTGTATGTCTTCTTTGGAGAAATGTCTATTTAGGTCTTCTGCCCATTTTTTGACTGGGTTGTTTCTTTTTTTAATATTGAGCTGCATGAGACTGTGAATTATTTTTAAACTTAAGAAATAAGTAACATTGGAGTGAGCTACCTGTGCATTTTAATGGGTGAATTAGTCACTATATTTTAATTCTCGCCCATCTTCTCTTCAGAAGGTATAAGGGTAGAAAACTGCGTCACAATATTGGTACAAACCTTTTGGTTCCTTTTCTTGCTTTTCTTTTACTACTTTGCTATTTCATGTGTCAAAGGACCTTAGGACAAGAAGAAGTAGCCACATGGAATAAGATAGGTTAAGGAACAAGACAGCAGGAGACTTTTGATACTCTTTTGACAGAAGGCTGATAGCTCAGGAAGGAAGGAAATCTGGAGTTGTGCTGTTACAGTCAGCACAGAAAGATGATCACAGAGCACTTCGGCATACTGCCCAAGGACCATGAGGAGAAAGAAATGTTTCAAAGAGACTCCCCTGTTAATCACTCATGGGAGGGTACATACAGACTACAGTTGTTACAAAATAGTGCTTTGTGTTCCCTTCAGATTTCAACACTTTGGGTGGGTCATTAAATGACTTGTATCCATGGCTTTCCTATGAAAGAAGTCCCTGTATTGTGACTTGAGAAGAAATTACAATTAATTCATACTAAAATCTTATGGTATTAACTATTTGGGAACACAGTTATTGTTTAAACTTTCTGCTATATTTTATTATTTGTAGATTTGGGCCATAAAATAAAATTTAGTCTGTAGGAACAAACTTTGAAATTTTAATTCAGTAAACAAGGTAGAAAGAAGGTTTTTTTAAATTTAGATTTCTCCTGCAGTAATGCAAGAGGAGGAGGGAAAGAGTTTGGATGATTTTCTTTCTAATTACAGTTCGCCCATTGAGCCGAGAGATCACAATGAGCCAGGCATATCAGAATATGTGTGCTGGAATGTTCAAAGTAAGTTGCTGCATTGCTATTACATTGTTTAATTATTGGGTTGGCCAAAAGGTTCGTTCATTTTTTTCTGTAAGATGGCTCTGGTAGCACTTAGTTGTCTTTAACTTCATTCAAAACAATTTTGTTAGATTGTATGTGACAGCTGTCATATTCAGTGTGCATTTTAAAAAAGACATCAAAATTGGTGAATTTTTGTGTAGCCATTTTAATATTGAAATGGAAGAAAAGCAACATTTTCAGCATATTATGCTTTATTATTTCAAGAAAGGTAAAAACACAATCGAAACGCAAAAAAAGATTTGTGCCAGTGTATGGTGAAGGTGCTGTGACTGATCGAACATGTCAAAAGTGGTTTGCGAAGTTTTGTGCTGGAGATTTCTCGCTGGACGATGCTCCATGGTTGTGTAGACCAGTTGGAGTTGATAGCAATCAAATTGAGACATTAATTGAGAACAATCAACGTTATACCACGCGGGAGATAGCCAACATACTCAAAAAAAGACATCAAAATTGGTGAATTTTTGTGTAGCCATTTTAATATTGAAATGGAAGAAAAGCAACATTTTCAGCATATTATGCTTTATTATTTCAAGAAAGGTAAAAACACAATCGAAACGCAAAAAAAGATTTGTGCCAGTGTATGGTGAAGGTGCTGTGACTGATCGAACATGTCAAAAGTGGTTTGCGAAGTTTTGTGCTGGAGATTTCTCGCTGGACGATGCTCCATGGTTGTGTAGACCAGTTGGAGTTGATAGCAATCAAATTGAGACATTAATTGAGAACAATCAACGTTATACCACGCGGGAGATAGCCAACATACTCAAAATAACCAAATCAAGCACTGAAAATCATTTGTACCAGCTTGGTTATATGAATCGCTTTGATGTTTGGGTTCCACATAAGTTTAGCGAAAAAAAACCTTGACCGTATTTGTGCATGCGATTCACTACTTAAACGTAATGAAAACGTTCCGTTTTTAAAACAAATGGTGACGGACAGTGAAAGGTGGATACTGTACAATAATGTGGAACGGAAGAGATTGTGGGGCAAGTGAAATGAACCACCACCAACCACACCAAAGGCTGGTCTTCATCCAAAGAAGGTGATGTTGTGTATTTGGTGGGATTGGAAGGGAGATCTCTATTATGAGCTCCTTTGGGAAAACCAAACGATTAATTTCAACAAGTACTGCTCCCAGTTAGACCAACTGAAAGCGGCACTCAATGAAAAGCATGCAGAATTCATCAACAGAAAACACATCATCTTCCATAAGGATAACGCAAGACTGCATGTTTCTTTGATGATCAGGCAAAAACTGTTAAAGCTTGGCTGGGAAGTTCTGATTCATCCACCGTATTCACCAGACATTGCACCTTCGGATTTCTATTTATTTAGGTCTTTACAAAATTCTCTTAATGGAAAAAATTTCAATTCCCTGGAAGACTGTGAAAGGCACCTGGAACAGTTCTTTGCTCAAAAAGATAAAAAGTTTTGGGAAGATGGAATTATGAAGTTGCCTGAAAAATGCAGAAGGTAGTGGAACAAAAAGGGTGAATATGTTGTTCAGTGTAGTTCTTGGTGAAAATGAAAAATGTGTCTTTTATTTTTTCTTGAAAACCGAAGGCACTTTTTGGCCAACCCAATAAAATGAACCCTCTTCTGTGATTCTTTCCAGGTTCTGATTTCACCTTTATTTTTACTATCTGCTTGAAAATTACTTTTTTTCCAAGTCTAATGGTTTATATTAATTTGTTTAATAAATATTGAACCCTTGTCATGTGTCAGATATCTTGTACTGGCTACATTGCAGCATACCAGGTCTAATCAGATGTGATCCTTGTGTCACGTGCCTAGTTAATGACAGGCCAGGTGACATATATGTGGCATAGGTACTAAGAGAAGGAAGAGTTTACTTCTGATTGATGATCAGGAAAGGTTTCTTAGAAGAGGTGGGGTCTGGAATTTTTTTAGAAGTGTATTAGGAATGGGGCAAGCTCCACAGTAAATGGCTTAAGCAATGCAGCCATTTTCAGGAGTTAGTAAGTCTTAAGTTGTGCTTGGCAGTTCAAGAAATGATTTAAGGCAACTTATATTAAAATACATAAAACAGAATATGGACTTCTGTTTGAAAAACAGGACCAATGCTTTTCTTATAAAAATTATATTCTACTTTTTCTTCAGGAGCTTTTACTTGAAGGTTTCAAAGCAATTAGAAAAGCATTAGGAAGAATAATGTGCATGTGGCATCATTTCACTAGGAAAATTAGTAATATATTAGACACTGGAACTTGAACATTTTTTGTATAAAAGGTGGCTCAGGATATCAAAATGAATACTAAAGCCAGT
This sequence comes from Physeter macrocephalus, assembly GCF_002837175.3. NCBI lineage: Eukaryota > Metazoa > Chordata > Mammalia > Artiodactyla > Physeteridae > Physeter > Physeter macrocephalus. The sequence goes on from NC_041222.1 coordinate 77,733,662, forward strand.
TTTTCTCTTCCTGTTTCTGATTTCTGAGCCTTTTTTAAATTAACTATGTGTAAATAGCTGTTTCTTATTTTCTATTCTGTATTAATGAGGATGTTCACATTTTCCTATTAATACCATCTGTTTTTCTCTCTTTTTTTACTGTAGACCATGGTAGCATTTGACATGGATGGCAAAGTACGAAAACCCAAGTTTGAGCTCGATAGTGAACAAGTTCGATATGAGCACAGATTTGCTCCATTCAACAGTGTAATGACACCACCGCCAGTGCACTATCTGCAGTTCAAGGTGAACCTGCTCCTTAAAATAATTGTAAAATAGTTAAGTCTTAGACCTCCTTGGAGATGGGCTGTTCGTACCTAGCCATTTTGTTAAAATAGTCAAGTCAAACTATTATTGGATCAATGGGATAAAGTGATAAAATAGCAGTTTTAAATAGTAGGGAAATTATTTGACTTTGGATATACTCATGACATTAACAGTTATTTAAATATGAGAATAATATGAGGTGTGGTATATGAAGGTTGAAAATTGAATAGGAAAAAAATAGGGACATGCCAAGTGTTTGCTTTAGTGTCTGTATGTGAATGGATAATCAATGTAGAATTCTTTAATTAAAAAAAGGTATTTTAGGGCTTCCCTGGTGGCGCAGTGGTTGAGAGTCCGCCTGCCGATGCAGGGGACACGGGTTTGTGCCCTGGTCCGGGAAGATCCCACATGCCGCGGGGCGGCTAGGCCCGTGAGCCATGGCCGCTGAGCCTGCGCGTCCGGAGCCTGTGCTCCGCAACGGGAGAGGCCACAACAGTGAGAGGCCCATGTACCGCCAAAAAAAAAAACGGTATTTTAGAGTTTTTTCATATTAAGCATGTTTTAAATAACAGTATTTCTTTTTTTTAGGAAATGTCTGACCTCAATAAATATAGCCCTCCTCCTCAGTCTCCAGAACTGTATGTGGCAGCTAGTAAGCACTTTCAGCAGGCAAAAATGATATTGGAAAATATCCCAAACCCAGACCATGAGGTAAGACTGCAGTTACAGTAATTCTAGAGGAAAAGCTTGGCAGGAAGTACCTATCTTACTACTGGATGACAGTTTAATTATAAAATGAACCTTACAGTATTAATAAATGAAGCCTGTCATGTTTCTGCTAAGGATTTCAAATAGCTTTGCTAGCCTAACCTTGTCAGACTTAAAATTATTTGATGAAAGAAGTGATGTAAATATCTCCTTTGTGTACATTTAGAAATCAATGCAAAGAGAAATGAAGACTTAGAACCATAAAGTAAGCAGAAAGAATAGAAATAAGATCCAGATTGATCCACAGTTCAGTTAAGATTAAAAATTTTTAATTTATAGTTTACTGTATTAAAACATAATTATATAAATCTTAAGTCTAAAAAATGATCTGGTCAATTATCACAGGAAGTAAAAACAGCTGTATTCCACTTGACCATTTAAAATAAAGACTGTTGTTTTTGAAGACTATTTTGAGTATCATTCTACAGAGTTCAGAACTTGTAAAATATAAAATACTGTTTCAGCCTTTTGTTAGTTTCATAATTTATACCTAATTTTATTGAAATGCGTTTATTCTGTAAATGAGAGTTACCTGTAACACACAGACCATTTTGTGAAGTATATCTTGGTACAGCCTCCATGGAAGCGTATTTTAGCAATCTGTTAAAAATCACATGTCCTTAAGCCCAGAAATTCTGCTTCTTGGGATTTATCTTATAGATACATGTGCACATGTGGGAAATGATGAATATACAAGAGTATTTATTACAGCAGGATTTGTAATACTAAAAAAATGAGGAAACTTTAGTGTCCATCAGAGGAAACTGTTAAATGATTTTTCATCATGCAGTAGAGTACCGTGCAGCCCTAAGAAGGACAAGGAAGATATTTATTTACTGTAATAGAATGTTCTTCAGAATATAAGAAGTTTAAAAAGCAAGCTTAAAATCTGTATGTATAGTATGCTGCCATTTCAGTCAAGGGGAAGAAAGGAAGACTACATGTATGTGTGCCAATATTATATGAATATAACATATCTCTGGAAAGATACATAAGAATTAATAACAGTGTTTGCTTCTTAGGAGGGTTGCTAAGTGCCTCAGGGAAGGAGGGGTAGGAGAGAGAGGACTTTTTAAAAAAATCATATATAGTCACGTAATGAAAGAAAATAAAAGGGGGGAGTGTAAAAATTAGAGGAAGGTGCCTGTAATAGATGGAATATATCTGTTAGTGGACTTCATTTATTTAACTCAACAAATATTGTTGAGTGCCTACTATGCCTAAGCACTCTGGTAGGTTCCAGCAGGGAAAAAAACACAGAAATCTGGGCCCTCCTGTGGGCAGGGGAGGCAAGCAGTAAATAAATAAGTAAGTTATATAGTGTATTAGAAGATCATAAGTACTATGAAGAAAAATCAAGCTGGGAAAAGGGATGGTGAATGCTACAAGGAGGCATGTGGAGGGGATTAGACATTTTTAAATAAGTTGGCTGCTGAGCAAGTCCTGGAAGAAGGTGAAGAAGCAAGTCACGTGGCCCTCGGGATGGAGCCTTCTAGGCAGGGGGATCCACCATGTGTAAAGGTGCAGAGGGAGGAGTGTGCCCTGTTGTATTTGAGGAACCAGCCAAGGGCTTTGTGTTGGAGTGAGGTGAACAAGGGGCTGAGCTGTTGGAGAGTTTTGAGCAGAGATGTGACCAGATCTGATTTTTGTTCTAAAGGATCACTCTGGCCACTGTGCTGAAAATAGACTGTGGTGGGACCAAGGGTGGAAGCAGGGGAGCCAGTTAGAGGCCATAGCTATGATGCAGTTGAAAGGTGGTGGTGCCAGTGGATCAGAAGTGATTGCGTCCTCTGTGAGTTTTAAGGCCTAGCCAGTGGGATTGATTGATGGTGATGGATTGGATGTGGGGTAAGAAAAAGAGTCAAGGATGGTTTTGAGGTTTTTGGCCTGAGCACCACCAGGGTGGACTGAGTCACGTAGGGAAGACTGCAGGCTGGAGCATGGGGGAGGCAGGGCTGGGAAGGTCAGGAGCTCAGTTTTGGACATGGCTTTTGGATGTCCAAATGGAGTAGTCATGTAGGTAAGTGGATGTGTGATCTGGAGCTGAGGAGAAGCAGTTCCTGAACTCGTGGTGACGTGTCAAGTGAGGTCACTAAGAAGAGGGCAATGGGAACTTGTTTTCCTTCAGGTTGCCCCTTACTTCCTCTTAAGTGAGTATTCCATTCCATTGTTATTCATGTGTTCAGGAGAGGCCTTTTAGACAAATGGTTGTCAGAAGTAACAGTTAACACTTAAAGGACACTTATTACCTGCCAGGTGTCGGTCTCAGCTCATAATATGTATTAACTCACTTAATCCTCAGAACAAATCTTTGTGGGATAGGTAAATTATTATCCCTATTTTTACAGATGAAGAAACTAAGGAACAGAGAGGTTAGAAAACTTCCAGAGGTTTCATAGCTAGCAAGTGGCAAAGCTGGAATTTGAAAACCGACAGCTTAACTCCAGAGTCCATGCCCCGAACACTATATTATATTGTCTTTGTAGGACTTTGCAGTGTAATGTTCTTTTGTTTTAATGAAAATGAGATACAGTAGCCCTTTCAAGTTTTCATGGTTGACTACTAGAGTTCTGTGTTACCAAAAGACGTATGATGGTGTTCATGTTTTTAAATTGCCTTTATTTTAATAAAATATCAACACTCACATCGTGCCAGTTTCCTATTAATCTATAAATCAATATATTTTGACTATGAATTTTATGTTTTGATAGCTTAATGTTGCTCATTGTTTAGGTCAATAGAATTTTAAAGGTTGCCAAACCCAACTTTGTGGTTGTGAAGTTATTGGCAGGAGGACACAAAAAAGAATCTAAGGTAAGTATATTGTAGGGAAAATAAGTGGTCTTAATTTATAGTAAAACTTCATTTTTTTTTCAGTAAGATGAATAAATATTACAAAAAAGTCAAAATGCTCATAAAAACTATTCTAAAAGAGATTCAGTGGCAGAAAATAAATTAGACCTTGCCGTTTTTCCTTGAAACTTAAAGATTTTGTTGACTTAAAATCTCTGAAGTCTTCGCTTCCATGTAAATTACTGAATGACTTAAGGTAATAAAAGAAAATGTGTGTAATCAAATTTATGGGAGAGTTATTTAAAAAGTCATCTGCCTTTAGAAAAGTGAATGCTTCAATAATTAGAGACTTTAATGGCTCAGGACATGGAAGATTCTGTAAGCTTCCGTTGGTAATGCTGTTGTATCATTAGTGCTGTATCAACATTTGGTGCAGAAGTAAGAGGCCAACCACCGAGGCATTTTGGGTGGCATTTGCCCATTATATACATACGTCTGTTTGTTTACTCCCATTGCTTTTCTATGATCTCGCTTCCTTATCTCCTGCTTTGCTTTAGCAGTGATTCATTTCATTGCTCAGGAGCATCAGCGACCCTGGAACTAAAAAAAAAATTGCTGGCCCATGACCTTTTCCTGTAATTTAAGTCCATTTCCTTTGTTAACTGTTCTCTGAAGTTAGAAAACAGCTGCTCAGCATGTTTTCTAATGACCTTCATAAATCCAGAGATAAGCTACATCATTTTCTTTTAAATCTCTTTTGTGCTGCCTTGTCTCTAAAAACATGAGAAACTCTAAAATTATAATAGTCTTTATTTTGTTTACTGTCTGAATATGTATAAGATACATTAATTGACTTTGTTTTCTTTACAGGTTCCTCCTGAATTTGATTTCTCTGCTCACAAATATTTTCCTGTTGTGAAACTTGTTTGAAAGAGAGACTGAAAAGGTGACCAAAGAGGTGGAGTCTACTTTCAGATTCTACTCTTAGAGGATCTATCCATCAGTCTTACATGAAGTGACATGGATTTCTTGGGTAACAACCCATTATAAGGAATACTTTTAATTTGACAGCCTTACATGACGTGAATGAAAACTGCTGTTTTAAAGTGGTTTATTATGTTCCATGGATGAAACTGGTCTTATTGAATGCATTGATGAACATTATATGGTTTTATTACAGATTTACTCAGAAATCATTTTTTATGAATGATTGAGTGAAAATAGTGTTTGTAAAGGTTAATAAATTTCTTGACAAAAAAATGCACTACTGGAGATGAAAAACAATAGCACTTTGTTGATACATGTTAAGAATTGAAGGTGTTTATTACTCTTAATGTTTGAGTAGTTCAAATTATCCAAAAGAAGTTTCAAATTAAGGGATTTTTTTAAACACATGGGATTTGGGCAAAATACATTTAAAAGGGATTTGGGGGGGCCTCCTAGCTATATAGGGAGACTAAATTACATGGGGATTGTGATTTTATGTGTCATGGTATCTTAAATTATATACCTGTCAGAATATAGATTTTTTTTTAATCCTTCAACTGTTACTTCTGGCACTTTTAAAAGATTACACATCATGTTTGCTAGTGACATTATTCAAAAGATAAGACTGTATAGATTTGTTCATTTTTAGAGTTAGGTTTCAACACGGCATACTCCTTTTTGTTTACTACTTCACAGTTTAACCCATCAGACCTTTTCAATCAGGGTCTTTCCAGCATCCCCTGGCTTTGAAAATTGATTTAAATCACCTATACCTACAAATGCCCAGTGCCAGTGGCTTCACCCTTCTTCCTTTGCTGTCAATTCCTCTCCCTGTCTCTGCTCTGCTGTTCTGTGTCAAGCTGCCATGGCCTCTGGGGGCCTTTCCTTCTCCTCCACAGGAAGCAATACTATTAGCAGAATGAGCTACCCTGTGCCTAACTTAAATTGACTTTTGGCTTGGCTTAAGATTAGCAACCATTTTATATTTGCTCTGTGGTTTCTGAGTTTCAAATATCCTAATTCTTATTTGACACCTTTCTTGCAAATGTGATTATTGAAACTTTATTTCTGGAAATATTTGCAAGCAGCTAACCTGAGCAAATCTTGCCCGCTATAGAGTAAGAACTTTCCTGACCCCCTCCTTCACGGCTGTTAAAGTAGACTGATGACATGTGTCATCCAGGAACAGCCAGTAGGCATCCTGAAATCTCAGAATCCAGAAGTCTTTAAAAACAAAGTAGGCTGTACAGTAGAAACTTGAGCTATGAAGAGATAAAGAATATACCCTGTTGTTAGCTATTTGGTTAGTGTTTTGAGAAGGAACACTGTTTCTGGCTGGTAATTTCTGAACACTTCAAACAAAAAAGACAAAGAAATGGTAGAAAAGAGGCAGTAGAAGAAAGAATCAAAAGAAAATGCACGGAGGATAAAAAACAGCAAGATTTTGCAAACTGCCAAGAAGAGCCTGAGGCAAGCTAGAAGAATGCGGGTCAGGGCCACCAGGGACTGTTGGATTAAGAGAGCACTCTGGCATTTTTTAAATGATGTCTAATTAGGTCAGCTAACGTAAATGAAAGTTACTGAGCAAGTGTTCTGCCTAATTAGAGAGCATCTAAGGCTGTTTTTTCAGGAGTGGGTCTTCTTAAGAGCAGAGTGTTCCTAAGTTTTAACTGCAGGTTTCTAATTAGAAAAGCTGAAAGTTACATTTTTTAGAACTTTTAAAATATCTGCCATTCGAGGTGCTAAAAAAAATGATGGGGGAAAAGACCACCTCTCCCCTCACAGATCTAACCACCTTAAGAATGCAGAAAAGCAGACGGGTCTTTATCCTGGGGAAACGCAGTATGCTGGTGTAGGAGAACCACCTCACATAAAAGATTTATGGAGAAAGTCTCCATCTCATCTGGGTCCCAAAGGTTAATGAAGAGGCATTAGCTGGTAAAGGGGTCCTAGACAGGGACACAGATGTTCACAAGCCTGAGAAGGTGGCAGTTTGACTAAAGTATAGAGCGGGACAAGGGACTGGAGGGATGAGCTTGAGAAGTAAGGGGAGAACCTGGGAAGCCAGGTGAATGAATTTGACCGTGATGTTGGTGGATACCACTGAAAGGTTTGATTCGGGGAAACAACAGGATCAAATCAGATCTGCTTGCTCAAGACTGCTGGTTCAAAAGGGGACAAGGCTGTAGGCAGGGAAGCTCTTTAGGTGAGAGGAAATAATGATGGTTGGTCTTAATTAAGGTAGTGGCAGAGGGAATAGAGGAAAAGTGAATAAATCAAAAGCTAAAAGAGGTACAGGACTTGGTAATGATTGGGTGAGTCTGTGGGAATCAAGGGTGATGATTCGTAGGTTTTATGGCTTTGATAACTAGATGGAGTGGTGCCATTTGCTTATATAGGCAAAATAGGAGACGAGGTTTGGGGATAAAGATTTTTAGATGTTGCGATGTCTTTTTTTTTTTTTTTTTCTTTTTTTTGGCCGCTTGGCTTGCGATATTTTAGTTCCCCAACCAGGGGTTAAACCCAGGCCCCCCAGCAGTGGAAGCGTGGAGTCCTAACCACTGGACCACCAGGGAATTCCCTGTTGAGATGTCGTTGAAAGACATCCTAGTGAAGACAGCAAGTAGTCTGGTGCGGAGCTGAAAGGTACATTCTTGGGTAGACATGAACTGGGGACTAAGTGGCTGCAAAGATGTAAACTAAAGCCTGGACTGGGGGTTGCAATTGCTCAGGGAGCCTGTAGAAGAGCCTGAGATTGGTCCCAAGGAATAGAGTTGGGACAGCCAAGTTCTAAGAGTGGGCTAGGGAACGGGGGTGCGGGGAGCAGGTAGATGAAACATAAGTGAGCACATTAAAATCATGCCATGCCACCTTCTGGCAAAGTTTTTATGTCACTATTTTCATAAGACTCTGAAACATTCTCTAAAACATTACCTCAGTTATTGGTCAAAGAGCACCCTGTTTCGAAAAGTTTAGGAGAGTTCTGCTCTGGCGATGCAAAAGCATGCAAAGGAGATTTAGCCAGAAAATAAACAATGCAGGGCCACATACAACTGAAAAGCCTAAGATAAGGACCAACATGGGCCCACTGGATCTGACAAAGGTTGCTGGCGACAAGAGGGAGACCTTTCTTGAAGAGGTGGGGCAGAATCTGGAGAGTAAGCTGAGGTGTGAGTGAGTGGGGTGAAGTAACGGAGACAGAGTCATTGCGAAGAACTGATTTCCCCCCAGTCATCCCTGTTCTTGGAGGAGCTGGTATGATTGTAAAAGATCCCCTATTCTCTGGTTAATGATATATAGTCTTCACCCACTGACGCCCAATTTGGCCACTTCATTTCTGCCCTCTTCCCTTGGCTTCTCAAGCTGCAGCTCTGTTGCTTTTCCTTTGACCAGCAAGCCTCTTCTCTTGGATAGCTTCCCTTTATCCTTCGAGTTTCAGCTGAAGTGTGACATCTTCAGAGAAGGCGTCTCCATCTCCTGGTTTAGGCCAAACCCTTAAAGTGCTTAGCATTTTCAGTTGTAATTTAAATAGTTAATTGTTTCTGTCTTCCCAGCTATAGTATAAACTTGAGAAAAAGGCCTTCATTCATTGTTCCAGAACCTGCTCACTCAATTAATGGGGTGTGGATCTTTTAAAAATGTAAAAGACATCCTGGAGGCAATTTGTTGGAAAACTGAATAGAGGAGGTAAAACAAGGCCTCTGGGGCTCCCTTTAATAGCAGAGACACTTGATGGTGAGAACACAGGACACTAAGAGTGCAGAGGAATTTGGAAATAGGAACTTGGAGGTGGCAAGTTGGGAGTCTGGTAGCTTTACCCCTAAACAGTTTGCTTCCAGTGAAGTGAAGCTGCATTCACTTACACTATAAGATTTTTTTCTGTAGTCCTCTGCTAACAAACATTATTGCCTTCTATTCCTTCTATTTAAAAAGAGAACGTATCAGCTTTTCCAGGATCACATAAAGTGTTAGTTATTTATGTAAAACTCTGAATTTCTAAACTACTGCAAAGATAGATAAAGATAAAATACCTGCAACCTCCTGTTTAGAATTCAAACATTAAGCCAAGTTTAAAGGAAAGTGTGGTGCTTTGTTTTGACCACAGATGTGTTATCTATCTATCTATCTATCTATCTGTTGACTTCCCGAATAACTTCTGAATGAACCCATCTCAAAAAACGAGAGCAAGGACGTTATTATACCAAGATATCCTTCACAGGGAAAAAACTGGCAGTTGTAGACTGCTGGTTAAGGTCACAGAACTACTCTTTTAAATGATGCTCAGATGTTAAATGTTGATAATGCAGCAGCTTTTTTGGACTGAGTTAAAACAGTCAGGTGAAGGTTTGATTTCTGGATAAAGGCAGACATGTTACATTATACTGGAGGTTCCATTGCATTTCACTACAGCTTTAAGGGAGAGAAAGTAGTAAAAAGCAAGCTCTAACAAACACCAGGAGCTCTTCCACAAAGACTCCGGCTTACCTCTTAATAAGACTTGAGTTTTTATCCTAATTAATTCCCATGTGTTTATTAACATTCATTCTAAAAAAGCATTTGTTCATCTAAATCTGTTTATAAAGGTGCTAAAAGGCAAAACACTGATCAGTCACAATCATTTACTTGGACTTTAAATAGTCAAATATTTACCAAGCCACTTCCACAGTATTAGAATCTCTGTAGGGGTATGAAGTGTAAGCCTATGTCACTTGACTCAGGATTTTTGTTCTAGTTTAGAACATTTCTTTTTAAGATTTTTTTTTTTCGATGTGGACCGTTTTTAAAGTCTTTCTTTATTGAATTTGTTACAATACTGCTTCTGTTTTATGTTTTGGTTTTTTGACTGCGAGGCATGTGGGATCTTAGCTCCCTGACCAGGGAATGAACCCGCACCCCCTAAATTGGAAGGCAAAGTCTTAACCACTGGACCAGCAGGGAAGTCCCTAGAACATTTAATTCTAAGGAGTAAGGATAAAAAATAGGCATTTGTCCTTGGTTAGGGTCCTAGTTTATAAAAATGTCACCTTAAGTTTATATATAGTAGTTTACAGATGAGAATATTTCAAGTCATGTAACTTTCCCAGAGATGTGTTTCACAGGCGCACCAACAAGGATAGAAGCATTTTAGTTTAGTATTTTTGTTTCTTTGTTTTTTTTTAAGTGCATGGCAAGATAACTACTTCTGCGTAATCCTTCAGTGTATACATTACCAGAATTTTACAAACCAGCTGTTACGGAACAGTGGCTTAGTTAGTACACTTTAAGAAAGTGTTGCCCTCTGAGCTGAAATAGTACACAAACATACAAACATTTAAATACACGAGATAAACCATTTCCCCAACTTCCTAACACTAATGAACATTTTCAGTCTAAGCTAACTATGTGAAAAAATATTAATATAACCCACAGTTAATGGGAACTTTAAAATGTATATATTTGTTTTCAAACTTATTTCAAAGACAAGTGTTAGAAGTTGGTTGAGTGTCCTATAAACTATCATTTACTATTTATAATAATCTTTTAGGCTAAAATACATAGTGGGAATAGACCAATTCCCCCTGGACCTTAAAGGACCCTGAAATCACAATTCTCTTACACCATTCCAAGTTCTACTATGAATAGATAGCCACCTATTACCAATTAAAACAATCAGGCTAGTTATCAATCTAGTTACTTAATGACAGCATACTGACTTAAAAGATAATGGTTTATTTCTCAAATTCTATCACACAAAGGTATACTATGTGTGGTGATTAGATAATTCATGAAATCTAATCCAAAATTGCTTAGGGAATCTTCATCTGCAGTCCTACCTGCAGGAAAAAAGATCAAATGAATCATCACTCCTGTCTGCTCACCATCTTATAGAGGAGGGTTGTGAATCAAATAGTTTATACCTATTAAAAATTGGACTACCTGCTGGTTTAATTTGGGATGAACCCAAAAGACCAAGGTTGGGGGTCTGATATCTATTTGATGCTTATTACACAGGTTTTGTTTGTTTTTTAAATAACTGTGACACCTCTAGATTATTCCTTGGAAGGAGGTGTCTGTGATCCCAAGGGAAGTCAATAGTAATAAAGCATGACTGCTTGAAGAAATAGCTAAAGCACACACCTCCTGAACAAATGGCCTTTTGGTGCCCCTGTACAGGAGATGAAATGATTTTTTAAATTTACAATGACTGACATCTCATTCCACAAAAGGTTGAATTAATAAGGCAAACCACCATGCTTAATCCACAGTTTACAAGCTGATTCCTTAGGGATCCAACAGGGGATGAAGGGAAAACTGAAAGCAGTTTTAAAAGTTGAACTAACAGTATTTTATTTCTCAGCAACTCTAGGCACACTGATTAAACATGAGATGAATAAAGGCTAAGCAAGAGAGAATATCAACCCTAAGACTAAGACACAGAGGGAGGCTGGACAAGGACTTAGATAAGTATCTTATAAAGCTACTTTCATACCCTTCTTCAGTTGCCTTTTCTGGGTAGAAAGTTTAATCTTAGTGATTAGGTAGGAGAATATCACACAGCATTCGAGTTGGAGATCTTAACCTGAATGCAAACCAGGACCTGCCCTCAGTGACTGCCAGTGGCACCCGGAGTCCACAGCTGGCCGGACGCAGGCACTCCAGCTCACGGGCTGCTGGCCTGGAGAAGCTTCAGAACTCCTCCAGGCCCCAGTTTCTTCTCTGTAAACAAGGGAGTTAGTTATGTCCGATGACCTGAGGCCCCTGCATCTCAAATCCCATGACTCAAAATGTATTTTAATAAGCATCACTACCCACCTACCCCTTAGAGAGCCTCACTAAAGGTCATTAGTGTGAATTTGCCAGTCATTCACAAGCCCAGCAAGAGCTTATTTACCTTAAAATATTAAGAACCAACTCAAGTCAAACCTGACATCACCTATTAATGTAAATTATGATTAGTTGTTTTCATTAACTTTTGATTTTTAAATCAGTTTTGTGATAGTCCTTTACCACATGCTAAATGTAAACTGACATAAACAACTATTGCATTTCTCTTGACTTTCTAATCTTTCCAAATTTGTAATGATGTATATATATATATCCTTCAACATCAACTTTCTCTTTTTTCCTTCTAGTAGTGAAGTAGGCAGTTCTCCCCACAGTACTGTGCTGCCCTCACTGTTCTGCTGCAGGCAGCCAGGGTCAGCTCTGCTTTGGCCCCTGCTGTGTCAAAAAGTCTAATCCACAAAAGTCTAAGGACTTGTTACATAAGATTTTGCTTTGCCCACACATATTAAGCAAAGCAAGTATACATCACAAGTATTCAAATTACAAGTCACTTAAAAGCATTTTGTACATTAATGACAAGGGTTATTATACAAGTAATCTTTTAAAAAATTATCGCACAAAACACCTTTGTGTTTAGACTTAACACCGTTGCTAGTGATGTTTGTGTTAACACTCAGCGCTCTAGGCCACTGATTGTCAGAACCAGAGGTGGGTACAAGAAGATAAACCAAAAATCATTCAGTGCCCACTGAGGAGAAATAACGGGGGCTGGTAGCCGTCACTCAGCACAGCATGTGGAGAAGAGAATGACTCCAGAGGGAACTGAGGACAAGGAGCTCTGTAAGTGTGCTGGGTCTCCTTCACGTCAGAAGTTACTTCCACAGCAGAATCCTACTGCTGCCATACTTGAAGGAGAACCTGTGTTCTATTTCTGGTGTTGATCTTCTCATGAAATACCTATTAGCCAACAAATTTCGACAATTTTGACATCTCAATACAGACACTTCAAAAGTGTCTCAAAGACAATCTCATTTTCCTACATAGTAAATACAAACTAAAACTCCACAATAATCATCTTTAGATATTTTACTTAGTACATTTCACAGTATTCAATCCCTCATGAATATTTTGTAGTGATCTCTGTTCAATTCTGACACAAAGTATGTGATTCCAGTTTGATTCAGAGTGTGTGATTCCTCTTTTCTCGCTGTTCTAGTAAATTTATTGTGCCTCCTTTCTGATTTTCAGCGTTAAGAACTAAAAAAGGAAAACAACAACAACATAATGTTCTAGTATTAAACATTTTGAGAAACCCAGCCCAGGCAGGTCCCATTGTACATAAATGTCTAGAAGCTGTGTCATAAAGAGGACTGTATCTCCCACAATAACAGTACAACGTGGAATTGCACTGCTAATCAAGGACAAGATAGCTAAACCATCTAAAAACTCCATAATTGTGTGAAAGAGTGAAATAACGTCCTGGCAAATGGACAATATAAAACGTACTCTCATGGAACTTTTGACATGATCGTGAACCTTGTGGGTTGCCTGAATCTCTGTTCCTGCACCTCTAGCCGCAAGCACACTGCCTCCTAAAAGCCACTCACAACTTAGGTCAGCTTTCGTGACGCCAAAGCTCTCAGTACAGAGCTGATGTCTAGACATGGCTTCCAGCCTCCTTACTCTATCCTTTGATACACAAAGGACGTAAAAATACACATCACAAATAAAACCTAAAAGCAAGATCCTCATTTACAACTACTGCACGTTAAATGGTTGACAATTTTATTAAATAAACGACTGCCTTAAGTTCTCTAATAAAGTTGGAGCTAATGCCTCTTCTAATTCTCCCTGGAGCAAGCAGGGTCTTAAACTATCTTGATGACATAATTTTAAAATGATTTCAACTTAAAATTCTTTCTTAAAAGAGCTGACAGAACATTTTGCTTCTTTCCTTTGCCAAACTCCTCAATTTGTTTAAAGTCTTAGCAGGTACAAGGTCAAATCCTTACAAGGACACCTGGGTATAAGGGATGAACGATCCCAAGGCTTCACTGCAAAGTCACACATTTAACTTGTATCTGTTTAAAATTCTGACTCCTAATGTGTTCATCTTTTGCATTAAAAAAAAAATTACCTAAAGAGTCTATGAAAATAATTTAAAAATCAACTTAAGACTTCCAATTTTAGAAACCCCAAACAACCAACTGTAGTGAGTGACATGCTGTATAAAATATGAAAGATATTTTTTAAGGATGCATTGTTGAATCAAACAGCTTTCTACCAAACAACTGGCCAGAACACTTCAAAAATTATCAGTGATATAAATGATAAAGACAAGGTTCCAGGTTAAAAGACACTAAGTACAATGCTAAATGCAGTGTATGATCCTGGATTAGATCTTGGACCAGAAAAGGGATTAGTTGGACAATTCAAGAAATTTGAATAATGTCTATAGATATAGCATTATATCAGTATTAATTTCTTCATTTTGATAATTGTACTGTGGTTACATAAGATGTTAACATTTGGGGGACCTGGATGGAGGATATATGGAAATTCTTACTAGTTTTTTTTTTTAACTCTAAATTATTTCAAAATGAAAAGTGAAAAAAATTTTTAATTAAATTAAACATTAAAATGCATTGCCTATGAATGGCACTAAAAGGAGGAATCTGAGGCCAAAACTGAAGTGGAAGTAACAACTCCTGAAGGTAATAAGCATCAATGCCAGCTTTTGCCCTAAGGACTTCTGCTGAAACCTGAAGACTCTGGGCTTCTCCCTTCACAGCTTCAAAAGGTGCAGGAGCACAGGCCCTAAAGACAAGGGCTCCCCTCAAGGTGGAGAGTCAAGAAGGGGATGCCTATATAAAGCTGAAACCCCAAAAGTTCACATCCTTGGCTTAAAGGTAATAGGAAATAAACTTGCAATGAAAGGGGGACAGCAAGAAAGCCTAGTGTGTGGAGTGGGAGATTCTTAACTGCATGAGATGATTGTACAGGTATATACTTTGAACTCACATTTTTCCATGTGGTCAAAAAACAAAAAAAAAACCCTGAAGACAACACCCACAGATAAAGTTGCAAGGAAAGCAGTAGCTCACAGTTAAGAAGCACAAAACACAGCAAGGATACAAGGGATCGAGAGAGCCTGCAGAAACAAAATAGAAATACCCACAAAGTTTTCAGATATTGCAATTGGAAAATATGAAACAACCCTGATAGAGAAATAAAAGATGTTTGAAAACATGAGCAAGGAATAAGGGCCCATAAAGAATGGCCAAGTAGAAAGTTTAGAAATGAAAAAGAACAGATAAGGCATAGCTGAAGGAAAAATTTTTGAACTGGAAGATATTTCTGAGGAAATAATTCTCAACACAGATCAGAAAGGCAGAAATGCGAGATATGAAAAAGAGGGTAAGAGACACAAATAGACTGAGAAGATCTAATATACTTTTAATCTGAATTCAAGAAGGAATCAAAAATGAAAGAAGCATTATTCAAAGAGATGTTGGCTGGGATTTTCCAGAGGAACTCAACTTGCCACATATGGTTTTTTAAAAAGCTGTTAAGAGTAATGTGGTACACTGCAAATCAAGAGACAAACCAATGGAACAAAAATAGAAAATCCAAAAATTAGGACCAAGTACATATAAAAATTTAGTGTTTGATGATGGTAGCACCTCAAATCACTAACTTTGAGACGGTGAATTAAGATGGTGTTGGGCCAATTGGAAACACCTTTGGAAAACGAAAATTGGACCCACACCTTGTGCCATTCACCTGAATACACCTGAAATAATTCAAATGAATCAACAGATCTAAATGTAAAACATGAAAGCAGAGGAGGATTCTGGAAAGATGGTAGAAACAGTGGTATAGTTTTTGAATCTCTCAGAGTCCCTGCATAAAGCAACTAAATTTAAAAACTCAAAAACTGGAGAACATTTAGAACAAAACTAGATGACAAGGAGTCCCACAGACCCCCCCCAAATACAAGCGGTTAAAAGCAAACCATGGGGGGCTTCCCTGGTGGCGCAGTGGTTGAGAATCTGCCTGCTAATGCAGGGGACACGGGTTCGAGCCCTGGTCTGGGAGGATCCCACATGCCGCAGAGCAACTAGGCCCGTGAGCCACAACTCCTGAGCCTGCGCGTCTGGAGCCTGTGCTCCGCAACAAGAGAGGCCGCGATAGTGAGAGGCCCGCGCGCCTCGATGAAGAGTGGCCCCCGCTTGCCACAACTAGAGAAAGCCCTCGCACAGAAACGAAGACCCAACACAGCAAAAATAAATAATTAATAAAATCCTACCCCCAACATCATCAAAAAAAAAAATGTAAGAGTGCTATGAATTGTTTAATACTATATATATTTTTTAAAAAAAGCAAACCATGGACAGTGACCCATAGGATAGGGGCATCAAAAGAAAACAGAGGGAAGCAATGAGTATCAGATGGACCTGAGAACAACAGAACCCCTAACAGCCCACAGGTTTACACCAGAAAGTACCTGGGCCAGTGGGAGAACTGCAGCTGGAAGTGGCAGTGTTTCTGCTACTCCCATAGCAAGTGACCACAGAGTGTCCATGGTGAAGACAAAGGAGCTGGTGGAGGCTCCCTCTGAAACTGGCTCCTTTCTGGGTCCTTCCTAGGTAGAGCCCCTCATAGAGAAAAAGCACTGTGTGGAGTGAAGCAGTGGCTGAGCAGGACAGGGACAAAAGAACCAAAAGGTTCAGATGAAAGTGGGGAAGACCCCACTGGCCAAAGAAGATGGGACAATGGTGAACATCAAAAAGGATAATAAATGCAACTGAGTGAAACCTGTCAAAAAGGTTTAAATCCTCAAGTTTATATTTTTTAAATGGTCACCTTCAGAAGATGAGAGGAAATAATTCCTTACTGTGAAAATTGGTAAATTTCACAGTAAATTACCAATGCTTAGGAGAAGCATTTATCCTGCCTATGCTATATGAACAATACCACTGACATCTATTTATAAAATATTCTAATTAACAAATGAAATAGGAACAGTTGAATTAAAATACCACCTAGATATCAGCTGGTGATCTGCAGGAAATAGGGAGGAAAGAAGAATACACCACACCGAACTATGAATACACAGTCAACACTATCCAGATTGTGGGAAATTCCAGGTCAAACAGCTATGGCTCTTTAATAGAGTGTAAACAAAAAAAGAAAAAGGAATGGAGGGGGAACCTGAAGACTCAGAGATATATCAAAGACATAGCAAATTTAAGAAAACGGGCAAGACTAAACTATGATGTCCAGGGATGCCCACTTGAGTGATAAACCCATAAAGAAATTCAAGAAAATGCTGACTGGAAAGGTCAGGATAGGCATTTCTAGTACAGGGAGGGAAGGTGCTAGGACAGGACAAGCAACAGAGAAGGAGCCTCAGGAGGACCCCTCAAGTTCTATTTCTTCACCAGGGAGGCAGGGGGCAGTTACAACGTGTTTACCTTCTAAAAATTCACTTGTTATGTGTGGTTTTGTGAATCTGTTTTATTTCATAATGGAACCAAAAGAAAAATTTGAAAGCATACTGAACAAAAACATGGGTGAATTCATTTCAAGTCTAGATGAGAAAACTATGACTCAATATCTAGAGTCAATAAAAGAAAAGAAAAATTTTTGAAACTTTCACATGGCAGAAAACCCTAAGCAAAACCAAGACACACTGCCAGGCAGTATTTGCAACTTAAATCACAGATAAAGGCCAACCTCCCCAGC
Source organism: Physeter macrocephalus (assembly GCF_002837175.3). Taxonomy (NCBI): domain Eukaryota; kingdom Metazoa; phylum Chordata; class Mammalia; order Artiodactyla; family Physeteridae; genus Physeter; species Physeter macrocephalus. Next base: position 77,751,029 of record NC_041222.1, read on the forward strand.
ATATAAAGAGCTCTTAGAAACAGAAAGAAACACCAAGAGTCTGATGGAAAAACGAATTTCAAAAAAGGAAACCTTGAGACCACAGTGATACCAAAACAAGGGTGGAAGACGGAGAGAGAGAGAGAGAGAGAGTGTGCACGCGCGCACGCTCACATGTACACGTTAGGGGTGAGGGGGTCCTTAAAGAACGGCAGTTAATAAATGTGAGGAGTTATTATTTAGACAGTGGGTTTCGGTGGATGGCAAAGCCACATTATTTCAAAGCATCCCCCTCTAGACAATGTATTACACAGGGAATATGGACCTTTGCAACAGAGAGACCTGGTGGGCACCACCTTAACCAAGGATCAACCTGCCATTCTGTGCCTCCTGGTGGGAAGCCAGAGGAACACAACTGCACCTATGAAATGTTCAACCTGAATCCAGTCACAAGAGGCAGACAGATCCAGAATCTGATCATCCTGCCTGGACTCCTCAAAAATTCAAAATAACAATAACACAAAGTGCTACTATAAACAGCTGCCTGGAAGCTCTGTGCATGTATCAGGGCTTTTCAACTGGTGCTGTGGAGTAACGAAGCAGTGAACTATCATTTTGTTGGGAAATCCCTAAATGTCACTGAAGACAAATCCTCACTGATTCCTGAGGGCTTGAGCCCCACATCACATATGCAGACTTTCTGACAGGTCTTCGTCGTGGCCTTTTCAACCCTTCACCTCCCTCCACTGCCCCTACACTCGAAGGCTTCTGCAGAAAACAAAGTCTCCTAATGATGGATTATTTACACTATTATTGTTGGGATTCGGTGTATAGTCACTGCAAAAGTGAAGGACCACAAAGCAGAAATGAAAGGTGACCCCACCACCACCGTTAATTACCATTTCCGTTTCTGTCATTCCCCGCAAGGGCTGCCTGCTTGTCTGTTTCAGATTCTGCCTCATTTTCATCCATGTTGTAGTCATCATCTGCTCCCAGTTTTTGCTGGTTTCTCCCTATAAAATTAGCAGAGCCATTAAACATAAGCTACATCATTTCTCTCTCGATGCCATAGGAACACCAGAGCCCAGGTACTGGGGTTATCCCAATCCTGGTTTAACAATCAAATCTTTTTGCTTCCTCTCAGGAAATGACAGGAACGCATGTGCTTGCTTCCAGCGCGAATACCATGCAGGAGTTCTCTACTTATGTATGCCCCACTCCAATTCTGAATCTATACAAAATATGGCCTTAAATAAAGGGCTATATTCCAGGCTGGAAACGGGGTAACTAGCTCACCAAACCAAAATCCCAGTTTTTTAAAGAGACAATCAACTCAAGTTTAAAGGAAGGCACCACTGTTTTCGGAAACTACGGGTTGCTGGTTAATGGCAGCCATCTCCTTAGAATGGTTCACTGCCCCGAGAGAAGGAAATGGAGTGGCTACTGTGAGCCAAAGGATAACATTTTCACAGAATTAGATCATTCATCACTGCATTCATCCCTGGAGAGAAGAGCAACCAGAAAAGAAGATGGGGACAGAACGCATTCAAGAAACATACTCAGGGCTTCCCTGGTGGCGCAGTGGTGGAGAGTTCGCCTGCCGATGCAGGGGACACTGGTTCGTGCCCCGGTCCAGGAGGATCCCACGTGCCGCGGGGCATCTGGACCCATGAGCCATGGCCGCTGAGCCTGCGCGTCCGGAGCCTGTGCTCCACAACAGTGAGAGGCCCGCGTACCGCAAAAAAAAAAAAAAAAGCTTGCCTGGAAAAGGCAGCTCTAGTTCTATTTCCCTGTACTCACTGCCTGAAGTGGAAACAAAGCCCAGGCCTGCGAGCCCTGTAGCTTTATTCTACTGATCAGACCATTACAGCTGACCTAGGACGAGGTGTGACACACAGCCTCAGCAGTATCTCAGGCCTGCTGGTAGCGGTTGTACTTGATGACCAGCTACTGAATGGTCTGAAACTTGAGTGCCAATCTGATCAGCCACCAGTTTCCCTTCTTTTTTTCCCCCAATTCTTTAACTGAAAACTTGTGAGAACACACTCGTCAGAAGCTTGAATGAAAATTAAGATTTAAATGGAATCAGGGTAACTTCTGCAAATAAGTACATTCCCCAACTTCTGTCACTTGATCAGGCTCAGAACACAGGTGTCTTCTGTCTAAGCACTCGTGGCTTAGCTAGGATTGAAATTCTCCCCATCTTTCAGGGACCAAGATACATCCCAGAATATTCTGCTAATCTCAGTTTCCCACACTTTCCTTTAAAAAAGAGAAAAGTCAACCAAACCAGAAAGGTGGGATTCCCACGTCACTTTTCTGCAAGGCTCAAATGTGCGTCAAACTCCATCTAGCCAATCCTTCCTTCCGGAAGTGGAGCAACAAAGGTGAGGCGTGGGGTCCACCTGGCAGGAGACCTATGTGTACTTGATGCTCAGCTCCCATCCCAAGGTCTTCCACCTGGAAAGCCCCCTAGGCTCCCTGTGAATATTATTTCTAAAAGTTCCAAGTGCTGGGAGTGATGGCTCTTCTGTCCTGCCTCCTGCTGGATAGTGCATACAAAACAAACAAAACGAACCACCAAACAGTGACCTGCTGTTTGGTAATCTTCATGGCTGCCCATCCTGCATCAGGAAGGAGACTGAGGACGCTGGTGCCAGGTGGACCATCTCACCCACCTTCCTCGTCGGCATCCCGCTCCTCCTCTTGCCCGTCGGGGATGACGAGCTGGTCCCGCTCAGGGCCCTCCATCTCCTGATTCTCCTGGCTTGCCAACAGGGCAGCTGGCACCTGTGGGGTTTGGCCCAGTTCTCCGGGTTCTCCATGGCCTTTTCCGCCCACGCGTCTGTCTTCTTCCGCATTCTGCTCTCGCCCTGGCTCCTTCGGCAGCCCCAGGCTGTCCCTCTGAAGCTCCTCCTTGCTGACGACCTGAATCTCCTTGGTTCCCTCTGTGCACAGAACATAGTTAGCTGTGACCTCTCTAGCAATTAGTTAAGACAAAACCAGAAACCCTCGTACCACTCAATTCCCAGAGCCTTCCCAAGGACTGTGGACTGATGGGGCAGGTGGATCATTTCTTTTGTGGCCTCAGCATACTCCAGGCCTCTCTATGCCCGCAGCTCATCTTCAGAACCACCAGGAAGAGGAAATGGCTTAGAAAAAAAATTCAGACTAAGTTATCTGGCTCACAGAGACACCCTGCAAGTGGAAGAGGCTGCACTGCTGAGGTTATCTGATCATCCTATTTAAGATGAGTGCTTGGGAGCCAACGACAGCTGCCTAGAACTCAACCACGTCCCCTTAATCCCACAGTCCCACCACTCTCCTGAATAAAGGCTTTGCCTGGACCTTCCTTTACAGAGCTGCCAAAGAACTAGGCACTTAGTTTACAATGTGAGACATCAGTAAGGCAGAGAAAAAGCCCGTGGCCCCAAGTCCAGGTGCCAGAGAGACACTCACCTGCCACCTGCAGCCCCGTTACCGAGTCCCCACCGGCCGCCAGCAGCACACTCTGCCCTGTGTATTTGTGTGGACTGGAGGGCATGACCCGCTGCTATGCTCTCTATTGGCACGGGACCCTGAAGAGGGCTTAAACGTGTCATTGCCAAGCTTCGCTTACCTTTCTCGCCTTGCTTCTTCAAATCCAAAGCCGCCTCAGAACTGGGGACTGGTGTCTGGGGCTTGCTGTTGCTGGGCATGTTCCCTCTTGCTTGTGGCACCTCTGCCTGGGGCAGGCCTGCTTCCTGCGGCCTGGGCTGGGGCTCACTGGGGGCTCGGAGCTGAAACAGGAGCACAGGCAGCCAGGGGCTCCATGACCATAAACCTTCAACAATGTTGAGCAATGCAATGGACCACTACGTCCTTCTGATGAATAAGAACATGGAAACCCTGTCTACCCCGGTCATGCCCTACCACCTGGCATAAAGCAGAAGCTCTGAGGCTGGGTCCACATCTCCCAGAAAAACCTTTTAATAATGTATTAACAAGTAAGCAGAAGATCAATAAGGAAAGAGAAGACTTGAACAACATGACAAACCACCTGAACAGACATCTACAGAGCACCCAACCCAACTAGAGCAAAATACACATTCTTCTCCAGGACAGACAGATGCTAGGCCACAAAACAAACCTCAACAGATTTTAAATGTTGAAATCATACAATATATGGTCTCCAGTCACAATGGAATGAAATTATAAATCAATAACAGGAATGAAATTTTTTGAGAAATTCACAAATATGTGGAAATTAGATAACATACTCCTAAATAACCAATGGGCCAAAGAAATCACAAGGAAAATTAGAAAATACCTTGAGAAAAATTAAAAACACAACACATAAAACTTCTGGAAGGCAGTTAAAGCAGTACTAAGAGGGACATTTACAGGCCTATCTCAAGAAAAAAGATATATCTCAAATTAATAACCTAATGTCTCACCTTAAGATACTTGAAAAAGGAGAGCAAACTAAACCTAAAGCAAGGAAGGACATAATAAAGATTATATCAGGAATTAATGACATATGGAAAAGAAAGAAAATCAATGAAACCAAAAGTTCTCTGAAAGATGAAAAAAATTGACAATGCTTTAGCTAGATGAACTGAGAATAAAAAAAACTCAAATTACTAAAATCAAAAATGAAAGAGGATAACACTACCAACCTTACACAAATAAAAATGTCTTATTATAAGGAAATACTAAGAACAATTGTTTGCCATCAAGTTTCATAACTTAGCTGAAACATACAAGTTCCTAGGAAGACACACACTACCAAAACTGATTCAAGAAGAAGTAGAGGGCCTTCCCTGGTGGCACAGTGGTTGGGAGTCCACCTGCCAAGGCAGGGGACAGGGATTCGAGCCCTGGTCCGGGAGGATCCCACATGCCGCGGAGCAATGGAGCCCGTGTGCCACAACTGCTGAGCCTGCGCTCTGGAGCCCATGAGCCACAACTGCTGAGCCCGCACGCCACAGCTGCTGGGGCCCGCGTGCCTAGAGCCCGTGCTCTGCAGCGGGAGAGGCCACTGCAATGAGAGGCCCGTGCAACGCAATGAGGAGCAGCCCCCACTCGCCGCAACTAGGGAAAGCCCACACGCAGCAGCAAAGACCCAATGCAGCCAAAAATAAATAAATAAATAATTTAAAAAAAAAAAAAAAAAAAAAAAGAAGAAGTAGAAAATCTGAGCAGACTTATTAGCAAGAGACTGAAGTAGTAATTTAAAAATCCCCGTCCCCTGAAAAGCCCAGTTCCAGATGGCTTCACTGGTGAATTCTACCAAACATTTAATTCTAAATCTTCACAAACTCTTCCAAAAAAACAGAAGGAATACTTCCCAACTCATTCTATGAGCCCAGTAATTACCCTGATACCAAAGCCACAGAAAGACATTACAAGAAAATAAAACTATACACCTAATATGAATATAGACCCCCAAATCATCAACAAAATTCTAGCAAATCAAATCAAGCAACATACAAAAGGATTATACACCATGGCCACGTAGGATTTCTCCCAGCAATGCAAGGTTAGTTTAACATCTAAAAATCAATTAATGTAATACCATGTCAATAGCATAAAGGACAAAAACACATGATCATCTCAATGCAGAAAAAACATTGGCAAAATCCAACAACTCTTCTTGATAAAAACATTCAACAAATTAAGAATAGAGGGGAACTACCTCAACTTGATAATGTGCATCTATGAAAAATATATAGGCATACCTTGAAGACATCGCAGGTTTGGTTCCAGACCACTGCAATAAAGTGAATATCGCAATAAAGCAAGTAACACCAATTTTTTGGTTTCCCAGTGCATATAAAAGTTATGTTTACACTATACTGTAGTCTATTAAGTATGCAATAGCATTATGTCCAAAAAATGTACTACCTTAATTAAAAAATACTTTATTGCTTAAAAAAGGCCAAAACAATTACAATAGTAACATCAAAGACCCCTGATCACAGATTACTGTAACAAACGTAATAATGAAAAAGTTTGAAATATTGTGAGAATTACCAAAATGTGACACAGAGACATGAAATGAGCAAACTGGAAAACATGGAGCCAGTATTATTTGCTCAACACAGGGTTACCACAATCCTTCAATTTGTAAAAAAACACAAGTATCTGTGAAGCACAATAAAACGAGGTATGCCTGCACAGCTAACATGAGACCTAATGGTGAAAGACTTAATTGCTTTCCCTCTGTGATCAAGAACAGGACAAAGATGTCTATCCTCACCACTTCTATTTATAGAACCTCTTATACTGGAGGTTCTAGCCAGGGATATTAAGCAATAAGAAGAAATAAAAGGCATGCAGATCGGAAAGGAAGATGTAAAACTATTTTTAGATGACAATCTTAATACAGAAAATCCTAAGGAATCAAAAAAATACTATTCAAATAAACAAGTTCAGCAAGGTTGAAAGATACAAGATCAATATAAAAAATGAATTTTATTTCTACACACTAGCAATAAGCAGTTCGAAAATGAAATTAAGAAAACAATTCCATTTATAATAGCATCAAAAAATACTTAGAAATAAATTGTACAAAAGAAGTGCAAGACTTCTGAAAATTACAAAATATTATTGAAAAAGACTTTTAAAGGATTTAAGTGGAAAGACATCCCACATTCACACAACAGAAGACTGGATGTTGTTAAGATGGCAACATTTCCCAAACTGACGTACAGACTGAATGTAATCTCTGTCAAAATCCCACCTGGCTTTGTTGAAGACATTGACAAGCGGATCCAAAAATTCATACAGAAGTCAACCGGTGCAGAATAGCCAAAACAATGTTGAAAAAGAAGAACAAAGTTGGAGCAGTTAAAGCTGCTGATTTCAAAGCTTACTACAAAGACAGTAATCAAGACTGTGTAGTAAGGACATAAGGACAGAAAAAGAGATCAATGGAACAGAACCGAGAGTCTAAAAATAAACCCTCATATTTACAGTAAACTGATTTTTTGACATGGATGCCAAGGCAACTCAGTGGGGAAATGAATAGTTATTTTTTTTTTCAACAAATGGTGTTGAGACAACTAGATATCCACATGCAAAATAATAGAGTTGGAACATTAGCTCACACCATACTCAAAAATTAACTCAAAATGAATCATAGGACTAAATGTAAGAACTAAATAAATACTAACGACTATAAAAGTCTCAGAAGAAAATACAGGAATAAATCTTCAGGATGCTGGATTAGGCAAAGCGGTTTTAGACATGATACCAACAGAACAAGCAACAAAAGAAAAAATAAACTAGACATAATGAAAATTAAAAACTATCAAGAAAGTGAAAAGACAACTCAAAGAATGGGAAAAAATATGTGCAAATCATATATCCAATATCTTTATATGAATATATAAAGAACTCTTACAACTAAATAATAAAAATAACTCAATTTCAAAATGGACAAAGGATACAAATAGACATTTCTCCAAAGAGGATATACCAACAGCCAATACAGCATATGAAAAGATGCTCAAAATCATCAGTTATTAGGGAAATGCAAATCAAAACCACAATGAGATACCACTTCACACCTACTAGGATGGTTATAGTGAAAAAGACAGATAATAACAAGAGTTGGCAAGGATGTAGAGAAACTGGTACCCTCATAAACTGCTGGCAGGAATGTAAAAGAGTATGATCACTTTCAGAAACAGTATGGCAGTTTCTCAATACATTAAGGAGAGTTGAGTTACCATACGACCCAGCAATGCTACTCCTAGGTATACAGTATACCTAAGAGAAATGAAAGCTTACGTTCACACAAAAATGTGTGCATGAATGTTCACAGCAGCATTATTCACAGTAGCCAAAAAGTGGAAATAACCCAAATGCCCATCAACTGACCAATGAATAAACAAAATGTGGTACAGTCATACAACGGAATATTATTCAGCCATAAAAAGGAAGTACTCATACATGCTACAACATGGATGAATCCTGAAAGCATTATGCTATGTGAAAACCAGTATGATTCCATTGATATGAAATACCCAGATAAGGCAAATCTGCAGAGAAAATAGATTAGAGGTTATCTCAGGCTCCAGAGACTGGGGGTAAAAGGGGAGTGAGCTAATGGGTATGGGATTTCTTTTGGGGTAATGAAAATGTTCTAAAATTGACTGTGATGATGACTGCACAACTTTGTGAATATACTAAAACCCACTGAATTATAAATACTATATAGGTGAACTATATGGTAGGTGAATTATATCTCAATAAAAGTGCTGTATTTAAAACAAACCAAGATCCCCAGAAGGCTGTGAGCAGCATTTCCATGGGCTGTGCTTTCCCAAGAAGCAGCCTGATAGCACGGGCTCTGATCAGCTCCATCACTGACCAGGTACTGTGACCTTGGGACAGTTTCTAACCACCTCCATGGGCCTCAGAGCCCTCCAAACAAGAAAACAACAGCAACAACTCTCTCCCAGCATGGCTGTGAGCTTTAAATGAAGCAATCGCCTTATGGCCCGGAGCACAGGGACCAGGTCTGGAGGCCAGCACGCTCGGCCAGAGACCCTGCATCCCGGGACCAGGCTGTTGTGTGTCAAGGAACTAGAAGAGCGAGTCAGAGAGCAGATGAAGGAAGAAAACGCCTGAAGAGAAGTTAGGAAGACCTTTGGGAGACCCTCGGCAGAAAAAAGCCAGGATTACCTGCTGGCTTTGGTCCTTTTGTTCACTCAGGTCTCTGGAAGCTACAGCCTCATTTCCCTTTTTGGTGACTTCTTCTATTCGCTCTTCACACTGCTCCTTCACCTCTTTCATCTGGTTGATGCACTGGTTCCTGTGAAGGTGAAAGCAAGCAAATGAAAGGACAGCTATTTAGAGATGCATCTATAGAGCAAGTCTGTCCCTGCTCTGACAGTGAAATCCACTTCCCAATGAGACACAGCTCATCTCTTCCCTGCTTCCTGCACTTTATCTGAAGAGGACACAGGCAGGGCAACAAATGTGTTTTCAGTTATTAAATGACAAGAAAACTGGAGTTAATTGAAAGTTACAAAAAAATATGTCACATTGTTGTAAAATAAGTGAACTTCACTGGTTAGAAAAAACAAATTTTTAAAATATAATCTGTGGCATAATAAAAAAAAAAAATGTGGTCTTTGTCCCCAACTATTGCACAGAGCTCCTAAAACACTTGGAATTTCCTGAGTAACAGGAGGGTCTTCTGTTATACATAATGGGCCCCTGCAGACCATACCTGAGTCTATGCTAATGAGTTGACTTACTGGGAGGAGCCAAAATAGCTTTAGGATGGGGGCTGGCAGCCAGGGGAACCAACCATATGATTAGAGGGCTGGAACTTACAGCCCCATTATTCAGGAAGCAGGGAGAGACTAGAGATTGAGTTCAAACACGTGGCCAATGACTCAATCAGTCATGCCTATGTAATAAAACCTCAGATAAACACCCTGGACTATGAGGCTTGGCGAGCCTCCTGTTTGGTGAACGTATCTGTGAACCAGAAAGGCGGCACCCCAACTCCAACAGAAGTTCCTGCCTGCACCCTACCGCCACCCCCCAGACCTTGCCTTATGAGTCTCTACCATTTAGCTATTCCTGAGTTGTATCCTTTATAAGAAAACTGCAATTGTAAGTTTAGAACTTTCCTGAGTTCTAGAGAATTATTGCTCCTGAGGGGGTTGGGAAAGGCCTGAACTTGTAGCTACCCAGGCAAAAAGAACAGGTGGTCTGGAGCCACCGAGAACTTATGACTAGCGTCCAAAGTAGGGGCAGTTTTGTGGGACTGAGCCCCATAATATGTGGGGTTTGTGCTACCTCTGGGTAGTGTCCAATCTGAATTGGACTTCTACTCCGGGAAGATGGGATAGATGTATTTTTCACTCTTCCTCCACTAAGCACAACTAGAACTCTGGACATTACATTTAAAAAAACAGGGACTTCCCTGGCGGTCCAGTGGTTAAGACTCCTCACTTCCAATGCAGGGCGTGCAGGATCAATCCCTGGTCCGGGATCTAAGATCCCACATGCCGTATGGTGCAGCCAAAAAAAAAAAAAAAAAAAAAAAAAAAGAGGAAGTAGGGTGGGGTAGGTGACTAACATTGTCTGCCATGAGAATTAAACATTTAAAACAAATAAATAAAACAAACATAAGAAGACTGAAAGATGGAGAGACAAAGGCAGACTGGCTAGGGACCTTAGGATCTAGAACAAAGCAGTGGTGTCATTGGAGATTACATGGGAAGCCTGCATTTCCATCCCCATCTGACACTAATGAGGTCCTCCTCCCTCTCCCCAGGTGGTGGCGTCAGAGGACATCAATGAAGAGCCAGGGCTTTCACCACCAATGCCCAGAGGTTTCAATCAAAGATCATTCATCATATGAAGAACCAGGAAGATCTTAAATTGAACAAAAAGAGACAATCAACAGATACCAAATCAACATGACAGAGAAGTTAAGATGATCTGACAAAGACTTTAAAGCAGCCACAGAAAAATGTTTCAATGAGTAATTAAAACATGCTTGACAGAAATGAAAGACTAAATAGTCTCAGCAAAGAAACAGCAAGTCTTAGCAAAGAAAGGGAAGATATAAAGAAGAACCAAATGGAAATTTAATGCAATAACCAAAATTTTTAAACTCAGAGAAGGAAAGAATCAATGAACTGGAAGACAGAACAATAGACACTACCCAATCTAAACACAGAGAGAAAATAGACAGGGGAAAGAGAAAGGACACAGCTTCATGGACCTGTGTGACTATTACAAAAGACCTAACATTCACATCATCAGAATCTGTGAAAGAGATGATTTTCCCAGCAAGGTCCACATAACTAGTCACTTTCACGCCCATCCTCAAGATACTACTCTTACTCACTCCCCTCCATGACCGTATGATACTATCTGCCTTGCCCAGATCACTCTGGGCTCCCCAGGTTCTCTTTTCCTAACATCTCCTAATCTCCTTTCTCTACTCCTTATTGTTTAGGACTCAATTCTAAATGGCCTTTCCTAACAAGTCTTTTTTGGGGGTAACAGATGAGCATTGATGAAAATGATCTAGTTTAAGAAACAACAATATTTAAAGGCACTTTCAAAAAGTATATAAGTTAGCATCAGGTTTGGCTAGGTGAAACAAAAAGGCCAAAAAATAGCAGTTTATTTTTTCCTCACATGAAAGAAATCCAGGGTTAGTATGGCAGCTCTGAGTCATCAAAAATTCAGGCATCTCTTGCTGTAACACTGGTTTCTATCCCCACGATTACCTCATGATCCAGGATAGCTGCGAGTGGTCCAGCCATCTTGTGTGAAGCCCAGGCAGCAGGAAGGAGGGAGGAGAAAAGGTAAAGGAAAGGGATGTGCAGTGGACTGTCCTTATTCTCAGAAGCCTTCCTGTAAGTCCCACCCCACGATTTCCTTTCCCCACTGGCCAGAACTTAGTCACTTGGCCATACCTAACTGCAAGGAATTTGCCCAGTATTTTTGCTGGGCAAAAAGATGAATGGATTTGGATAAGCACGGACCGGTCTTTGCCACAGGCAGTTTCAAAATGTTTTGAGTCACAGTGACTTCCCTGGTGGTCCAGTGGTAAAGAATCCACCTTCCTATGCAGGGGATGCAGGTTTGATCCCTGGTCAGGGAACTAAGATCCCACATGCCATAGGGCAACTAAGCCCACATGCCTCAACAAGAGAGCCCACGTGCCACAAACTACAGAGCCCACGCGCCCTGGAGCCCGCACGCCATAACTAGAGAGAGAAAATCCACATGCCACAACTAGAGAGAAGCCTGCATACCACAACAAAGAGCCCACGCTGCAATGAAAGATCCCACATGCCTCAACAAAGATCCTGCATGCTGCAACTAAGAACCAACGCAGCCAAAAAAGTAAAAGAAAATAAATTTTAAAAAATGTTTTGAGTCACAAAACATTGATAAAATAATTGAATAGCATCCCAGGTTGAGAACATAACCAATTACATACTATTATGTTAATGTAAATGGATTAGAGTTGGGGACAGCAGTACAAATTCATGTTTAGTTTAATTTAGATACAGATGAATACATATAGAAATATTTATCAGTACCTGTATATGACACAAGTTAGTATACACACACATATATCTCTTTGCTCTGTCATCTGAGAGAGCCTAGCAGCAATGACACCCTAGTAGCAATAAACACACCTAGTACCCAGATCTTGGTTTCTAATACTATTCTCCAATAAAAAGAACAAGGGCTCCTTGGAGAAATGGTTGATTGGTTGATTCTAGGACTGGGACTGGAAATATATGAAAATGAGTCTGGAGCATCTTTTGGTGCCAGAGTATAAAAAAGTAATTTTAGGGCTTCTCTGGTGACACAGTGGTTGAGAGTCCGCCTGCCGATGTAGGAGACATGGGTTCGAGCCCTGGTCTGGGAAGGTCCCACATGCCGCGGAGCGGCTGGGCCCGTGAGCCATGGCCGCTGAGCCTGCGCGTCCGGAGCCTGTGCTCCGCAACGGGAGAGACCACAGCAGTGAGAGGCCCGCGTACCGCAAAAAAAAAAAAAAAAAGTAATTTTAAAAGAGGTGGGGGACCAAACCCACACTATCAGGGATATGTCAATTGGATAAAGGAATCAACTGAAAGAGTTCCCAATGGCAAAAGCTAGAAAAAATGTAAGCAAAAGAAAAAATAAATAAGATAGTATTAGATTATAACCCAAAATATTCGTGAATCCATACTGATATAAATAATTAGACAGATAGATAAGAAGAAGAGTCAAATCTCCTGTGCAGGAAAATTCCAAATAATCTGTGTAGACACTCCATCCTTAGGGAAGTGGAGCATAGCTTCCCAATCTTTAAGTGTAGCCTAAGCAGAGTGAATTTCTTCCAAAGATTATAGCACAAAGGGAGAAAAAAACAGAGTAACTTTATAGTGAAAAAACCTGATAAACATTACCTCCATCAGGTGATCAACAGTGATAAGTCATCCTGATAGCACGTACCCTTGATGCGAAGCCATGATAATGGCACTTTACCTCTGTGACCCTCCTCTCAAAAATGTGTTGCCCCAGTTTCACCATGAGAAAAACATCTGATAAAGCCCAACTGAAGGACATTCTACAAAATACCTGACCAGTACTCCTCAAAACCAATAAAAAATTATCCAAACCATAAAAAGTAAGTAAAGCTTGAGAAACTGTCGCAGCCAAGAGGAGCCTAAGGAAACGTAATGAAGAGGGCATGCAGGTATGCTTCAGCGGTCCCTCAAATTGAACATGCAACTTTGTGTATACATCCATTTATAAAATTGCTAACAAGGAGTCTACACCTTTCATCAAATTCTCAAAAAGGGTCTATAACCAGAGAAAGTTAAGAAAACCTAACTCATTCCAGCTTTCAACATTTTATACACATTAGATATAGGATGGGAAGTATCCTATATCTGGTACAAGGTTTTGGGCACAACTAGTAAAACGGATGCAGTCAGTCAGCTTTTTCAATTACCTATCAACTTCCTGAGAGAAAAAGAGTGCATCCTGCACGCATGGCCACCAGGTTTGAGTATTCTACTCACTGCCTGTCTGAACACTCCTACATGGGAGCAGAGCTGCCCTCCTTGTCACTGGGCCCTGGCCGATTTCCAGCTAGGTCAAAATCTTCTGGGTCAGCATTTATCAAGTGAGGCCATTAACGGCTTCTTGTATTTCAATCAATGGAAGGGAAATATGTGTGTCAGGGTATCTTTCAAGGATGAATAAGAAGACTGGAGCACTTCACTTTGGTCTGAATGCTTTCCAGTGACTACCAGCCTAACTCAGGGTTTCTCAACTCAGCACTGTTGGTGCCCTGGGCCAGATAAACACTCTATTGTGGGAGCAGCCCTGTGCTTTGCAGGATGTAGCAGCATCTCTGTCCTCTACCCACGATATGCCAGTAACACCTCCTCTGAGTTCTGACAACCAAAAATGTCTTGGGACATTGCCCAAGGTCTCCTGGTAGCAAAACTGCCACCCACTGAGAGCCACTGGCCTAGCTGAAGAAGGTTCCATATATGCATGTTTTCTAATGACATTTCCTTTGCATTGTTTGCACATGTCCTTTGCATATTTATGTATTTGAGGCTTCCTGGTTTTAGTAGTATTTAGTTTTAAAGTGATCATAAAGATATTATGGTGAGTGGAAGGACATCAGAATCCTTATGAGTAGGTGTGAGGTCACCTACACTGCTGTTGACCAGATGGCTAAAATCCTTTCAGAAGGCAATTTGGCGATTTATACCAACTGACACACTAAACCTGCAATCCAGTCTTTTTTAGAAGGAAATAATCCAAAATAATAACTTTTAAAAGTTATATGTATTGATGTCAGGCCAATGTATAATAACCAAAACTTAGATATAACCTAAATATCCAACTGGGAAATGGTGAATTGAATTTGGTACCTCCACATTATGAAGTATTTAATATTTTGAAACAAAATGGATTTTTATATACACATAATGCAAGAAAGTAAAAAAATGATTTAAAAATTTAATGGCAAATGCAATTATGTAAAAACTCTGTATGAACTTGGGCATGGACTAAATAGAAGTCAAAGAAGAAAGACGGTGGAGTTAGGGGAGCTAGTTGTCTCAGAATCCCAAAGTTCCTGTGCTTGAGTTATACTGTTGCTATGAAGAAAACGGGAGAAAAATACATAGACTACAACTTTATTTGCTACCCTCTAAACTGGTTTTTACTATCTTACTAATGGGTTTAGCCAAACTTTTAAAAAGTTTATCGTTTTGTTTTGACCACAGAAGGACTCTGATATGTAAAGTGTAGAGTTTTTGTATGTGACTGAAGTCATCAGCTTAAAACAGATTGTCCTAACCATACGCTAGAGATCTAATGTACAGCATGGTGACTACAGTTAATAATAATGTGTTTTATACTTGCAATTTGCTAAGAGAGTGGATCTCAAGTGTTCCCACCATAGACATTAAAAAAAGGTAAAGATGGGAGACTATGGATGGTTAATTAGCTTGATTGGGGGTATCATTTCACAACGTATAGGTATATCAAAACATCATGTTTTTATGCCTTAAATACATGCAATGATTATTTGTCAATCATACTTCAATAAAGCTAAAAAAAAAATAAAAGTACTCCATTCTCACTGCAAAAATTTGGAAAGACACTTAAAAGTCTCAAGAAAACAAAATGCCCACAATGCCAACACCCAATGATAAATTACATTAATATTATACCAAACTCCTTTTAGTCTATGAGTTTGACTTAGGTCACTTCTGAGCACTTTTGGAACACATTTTTAAAGGCTTTAGATTATTGATTTAACCAGCACACCTGCGCTTTATAGAGTTCTCAGTTACATATTTTAAGGTATATTGAGTTAAGTCATTTCTTGCTAAGGAGAACTGCCCTCTTGTACAAGGAGCCCACTGGCTAACACCTCTCCAGGGCTTTCCGAAGCACTGCTGACACTTAAAAAATAAAATGCATTATGTCTAAAGGACATGACTCCTAGAAGGGACTGAACCTTTTCCTCAGAGACCTATATGCTCTATAACAGAAAAGGCCAGTGGAGACTATGTTGCACCCCGTCCACCGCCCTCCGCTTAAAACATGTCAGCCCCCCGAGTGGCACACACTTGATGTGGACACACTTACAGGTCGTAGGAGAACTTCCTCTCCAGGTTGGTCTGGTTCTTCTGAAACTGAAGGACATCCTGCTGCAGCCTGCCGTAATTCTTCTGCAGGGCCTTTAACTGGTCTAAACCGAGAGGAGGACACGAAATCACACAGGGCACCGGCATGGCCATCCTGACAACAGCAGACACACCAAAACCCACCATGGGAACACAATGGGCCGTGGCACCAACAGAATAAGGAGGGGAAAGAGGAAGGGATGAGAGCATGGCCCCTCCCCAGGAACCTCCCCACCCCAGCCCTGGAAGCGGCCCAGAAGATGTGCGATCCTATGGGAAACAGGACCTTGATTCCTTTTCACACATCTCTCCTAAATCTCCTTTTTGACCTGCAACACTTACAATGCACCAGGAGGTTCTATCCACCTATTTCTCTCCTAGACATCATAAACCCTGAACTGTCTCACAAGGGCACACACGCCACTGTGTCTCCTGCCCCCAGAAGACGTATCCCTTGATCCGTGAAACACTAATTTCGAAATCCAGTCAGATAAGCAGCCACTCCTGCTGCACCCCCTGTTCTCAGCTACCAGGCTACCTGCCAGCATCCTGTCATTTGGTCACAGCCCAGTTATTCTCTGAGGCCCCATGTGCACTTAACCACCTGACCCTCCTATTTGGGAAACAACAGCTTTCTTTGAGGAAATCCATCAGCCGCATCACTGCTGCCCTGATGACTTGGCTCGGAAAAGCTCTGTAGAAAAAAAGCAGCAGCTCACTGACCAAGAGCCAAGCTGGGGGGTAGAAGGAAAAGCTGCCACAAAGGGGACACCAGAACGGGCCGAGGGCAGAAATGAGGGCCTGAAACACAGCCCTGGACAGACACCTGAGTTTCCCCAAGGTCTGTCCTCACAACCCTAGACCTACAAGGCTCTCTGGGGGGGATCAAATTAAATAAAAGTGAAGGATTCGATGAACTGCTGATACACACAGCAACAGGGATCCATCTCAAAAGCACTTATTTATATGCCGTGCTCAAAAAGACAAAACTACAGGGGTGGACAACTGGTCGCTGGGTGCCTGAGGCTAAGGTGAGGGCAGGTGTGGGTAGGGCTTCCTGGAGTGACGGACATGAGCTGTGTCTTGACTCTGGTATCCAGGGGACGGTGCATGTGTCAAAACACACAGAAAGGTACACTGCAAATGGGTAAACTTTATCGTGTGTAAATTATACGTCAACAGATCTAATTAAAAAAAAAATTCTATAATCAAACCAAGCATGGGGCGCTGGAATACTACTCAGCAAATAAAAAGGAATGAACTATGGCAGCCATAACAGAAGTGATGAATTTCAAAATAATTATGCCGCGTGAAAGAAGCCAGACGATAAAGGGTATATGCCGTCTGATTCCATGTATACAAAATTATAAAAATTACAAACTCATCTAGAGGGAGGGAAAGCAGATCAGAGGGGCCTGGGGAGGATTACCAAGGGGCACAAAGAAACTTCTTGGGGTGATGGATCTGTTCACTGTGTTGATTTTGTGGTGGTTTCTTCAACTGTACGTTTACGTCAAAACTTATGTCACACCGTGCAATTTAAATATGTGTAGTTTACTGTATGTCAATTACACCTGATTAAAGCTGTTTAAAAATACTAAGTACAGTAAAGGTTGCAGGCTGTTGTGCCCTACTTGAGGACTGACCAGCAGATCATCAGCTCTGAGAAGCCCCTGGCAGTCAAGCAACCCATTTAAACTTAGTGAAACTCTGAGTTTCCCCTATTAATATTCTTAGAAGCTGATCTGGAACCAGAATTCTAGACCAGCACTGCCAAACAGAACTATAATATTATAAGCCACACAGGTCACTTAAAATTTACTAGCAACCACATTTTTAAAAAGTAAATAAAACCAGGTGAAATCAATTTTAATAATATATTTCATTTACTCCAACAGATCCAAAATATTACCATGGCAACATAGAATTAATGTAAAAAATTATGAATGAGACATTTTATATTCTTTTTTTCATACTAAGTCTTTGAAACCTGGTGTGTATTTTTACAGTTATAGCACATCTCAATTCAGATGTTAAATAGGAATTGGGAATTCTTGATCTGAATTTAGATTTCATAAAATTTACAGTTAAAAAGGATATTGGTATACCTAAGTTGTCCCAAAGATACTTAAGTTTCCCAATAACTGAGTCAAGTATCAGTTTTAAACTTAAATTGCCGAAAATTAAACAAAAATTAAAAATCCAGTTCTTCTACCCCATGAGCCACATTTCAGATGTTCACTGGCCACAAGGAGCTTGTGGCTACAATTCTGGACAGCCCAGTTCTAGACTGACCTTCCCACCTTAGAGGTGGAAACTGAGGCTGAGGGCACTGATGGAGTTTAACTAGGGGCAAAGGTGAGACTAGGGTCAGGTCAGGGATCAGAGGCCCCAGTGCTCCTTTCATCAGGTTCTAAGGCTGCACTGGACCCTGTGACCCCTCCGGTCACACCTCACAGAGGGGCTTCACCCCATCCCTGCCTCCCCTGGCAGCTTCAGAAGGGCCCAAAGAAAAACCTTGGCTGCCAAACTGAATAAGAGTAGCTAGGAAATGGAATTAAACTAGGCTGGATAATTTTTATATAAGTTTCATGAAGGAAATCTAATTTCAGGGTGACGAAAAGAGAGCATACATATACCATATATATATATATATATAAAACAGATCACACACACATATACTTCTTAATGTATCACAAAATGAGAATCTGAGTTCTCTATATAACAGCTTGCAATGTATTCAGTAAACTTATAAAAGGAAAAGCTCTTTAAAGAAACATAGTTAGGCAAAAAGAGTAAAGATTACCCAATTACTTGTGATACCACGCATCATGAGATTTCACTAAGAGATCCTAGAAAAGGACAGAGGAAAGGTGGCTTTTTCCTAACAGGCCTGATGTCTGGGGGGAGTGGAACTCACCTTGCAAGGTTCTGATGAGCCTCTCGCTTGTGGTGATGTTATTCACTAAAACTGCCTGCAAGGAAGATAATCACATAATGAAACGCTGGCAACCTGACAACTCAGAAGAGCCCTGACAACTCAGAAGAGCCCTGACAAGATGCGCCTGTGGAAGAAAGCGGGGGGAGCAGCCCCTCTCCCACCCTGGGCTGTGAGCCCTCTGCGGCCTGGGGAGGCGCAGCGTCAGTGTCCCAGCACCAGCCTGCAACCCGAGCAAGGGGCGGGCGGCTCCCCGGCCCTGTTGCAGCTCCGTGCCGGCTGAAGCAGCAACTCCGGCCTTTCTCTGGGGGAGCCCAGGTACGCCTGTCTCAGTCAGAAGCCAAACTGAATTTCAGCCTGGCTGATGGGGAAAAGAAATGGGGCTTCAGCGACCACTCCACCTGCGAAGCTTCCTGATCCATTTTAATTTCTGACCTTCTTCCTTCTATCCAGACCCTGCGAGCTCAAAGGATGGAGAGGTCACCCCCAGTTAGTTACACAAAGCTGGGAATGCTGACAACAGAGGAGGAAGAAGCAACACAGGCCTCGGGGTAACAGTGAAAGACAGTAAAAAGTAAGAAAAGTGAATGTGGGGTTAGGTGTTAACCAGCAGAGCCGGTGGGCACAGAGTCACCACCTGGGGCCAGGTGCCGCTCTAGGCGCCCCACATCCATGGCCCCATGACTCTTCACACCAGCTGTGTGAGGGGCACAATATGATCCCACTGTAGGGGACAGGAAACTGAGGCACAGCTGGCTTTAGAGACTCAAGGTCACGTGGCCTTCTCAAGAGCAAACAGGCAGAGCCCAAGCCCGAGCCCGGCAGGCCTGCCCCAGACACGGAACTCTTCCTTACTGCGTACTTGCCAAAGCAGGATGTGAACCCCAGCAGGACAACGATCCTGTGACTGTACCCGGTGCAAAAGCAAACAAGCACCTGAAGAAGAGGGGACCAGAACGTTAAATACCAACACGTGTCACACAGGTAAGTGATGTTCTCTGGACACACACACAGAGGTGCGTACTGGGCCACAACATGGAAGTTTCTTACTGTGTCATAATCAACAAGGTTTTGTCAACCTGCTGGCCGTAACTTGGAGACAGGCTGCTGTCTCATTCCTGGGTAAAGGAGGACAATGACAACGACGCTGCCTTCACCCTTCTGTGCCTCTTTCCTCTTGGACCTCTCCGTCTGGCCCTCACTTTCTGTCCTGGATGGAGCTTTCTGGAGGAAGGTGCTTCTAGGGTGCGTGCCTAGCAGTGAAATCTGGCCAAATGATTCTGGTGTTTATTTCAGGAGGTCTGAACATGTGGAAAATTTCCTGGCACAACAGGAAAGAAGTCACAGTGATACTATCTGCACAGTTAATCTCTCAGGGAGAGATCATCAAGCAGAGTGTTTATGGATATTCTGCGTGGGCCAGCAGAGAATCAGATTCACACAGCTCGCAGGTCCTGCTACTCTCAGAAAAGTTTTGCACACATTCAATTAAAAAGGCAAAAGGTCGCCCTAAGACACAGCGGTCCCACTTTGGGGTATATATTCGAAAGAACACAAAGCAGGATCTTGAAGGGATATCTGCACCCATGTTCACAGCAGCACTATTCACACTAGTCAAGAATCGAAGCAACCCAGGTGTCCCTCAACGGATGAATGGATAAAGAAAATGTGGCATATACATACAATGGAATAGAACACAGCCTTTAAAAAGAAAGAATGTCACATGCTACAACACTGGTGAACCTTGAGGACATCATGCTAAGCCAGTCACAGATGGGCAAGTACTGTATGATTCTACTCACAAGCAGTGTCTAAAGCAGACGGAATCATGAAAACATGAAGTAGAAAGGTGGCTGCCAAGGGCGGAGGAGGGGAGGAGGGGGGAGGGGTAGGTGGAGGGAACGGACTAGGGTTTAATGGGCGTAGAGTCTCAGTGTTGCAAGACGAAAAAGTTCCAGACATTTGCAGCACAATAATATGAATATATATATATTTTTTTTTTTTGGGTGGGGGAGCCTCTCACTGTTGTGGCCTCTCCCGTTGCGGAGCACAGGCTCCGGACGCGCAGGCTCAGCGGCCATGGCTCACGGGCCCAGCCGCTCCGCGGCATGTGGGATCCTCCCGGACCGGGGCACGAACCCGCGTCCCCTGCATCGGCAGGCGGACTCTCAACCACTGCGCCACCAGGGAAGCCCTGAATATATTTAACACAACTGAATTGTACACTTCAATTTCCACCTTGCATGGGTATCAAAACCACCTTCCCTCTGAACAACAGTGCTGAAACAGAACAGAAAAATAAAAGGAACACTTAAATGATTACACGCTGATAAGCTCGAAAGCCAATCTCTCCTGGGCAAATCATTTCTACAATTATGGCAATCTTACTTGCCCCCTTCTCCACTCATTCCCCTCAGCCCCACCCAAAAAAATCCTTATTAGAGTTTGCAACTGCCTGAGGGCTTAGGAATTGCTGCAATTTGAAACATCTGAAGATATTTCTGTCTCCCATGTGACTTTATTCTTCCAAACAAAATATATTTTAGTTATCTTCCCCCACCTACTTACGAATGCATGGAAAAATACAGTCTCCACGTAAGTAAACGAGAAAAGAACCATAAAATGCCAGCAAGATCTTTATATATGCAGTTTTATATTTACTGAAAACCTTAAATCATTTTCAGGAAAACTAGAAAAACGCTTCTAGCTTTTTTGGGGGGTTCAATATAAAGGAAAAAAACACATGCATTAAACAAAATTATTTTAAAATGAATTACATATTGTACTCTAAACAACCCAGTTGACTTTCACATTTTGGTGCAGAGTGACTTTGGGGGAGCTGCACTTCCTGGTGTGTGTGACCTGTCCCCTGGGAACTCTCAGCAGCAGACAAGGAAGTGCCACCAGAGTTTAACTGGACGCTAAGCTCAGAAGACCTCGGAATGAATCACCCACAAACAAATGTATTATAACCATTCTATTCCAGGCAGGAAACAAGTGTATTTGATCAAACTATTTCTCCACTAGATTCCTAAGAATAACCTCAACATGTCATAGTAAATTTCCAAAGCAATAAATCTACAATAGATTATCATGTTCTGAAAAGCTCAATAAGACACAAATGACTAAATCTGTTAAAATGCTAACTTTTGAAAAGCTCACTGGAAGTGTGAGGCTCATCACGTTATAAAAAAGAGAAGGTGACCTTTATTGCTGTGTTTGTTTGGCTCATTAAAATAACCAACCTGCTTTGAAGATGTGGGTCCATCTTAAGCCTTACTAAAGATGACCCTCAAACAATCTAGCCCTTGTCAACCCACCGGCAATCAGGTGCCTGGATAACGTCTTTGTAATGACATTCCTGTTAATGCTCTGGGAGATGAACCTCAAAAAGAAGAATTTAACCTTCGTGACCGGTGAATGACGTTAAGAATGAAGGGAAGAATATGAAGTATTCATGAGAGTTTTCTTTCTACCCCTCACCAATTTCAAAATCTCCTAAAGCAATGCTACCCAACAGAAACATAATGTCAGTCAGATATGGGAATTTTAAATTCTCTGGCAGTTACATTAAATTAAGTAAAAAGAAACAGGTTAGGCAAAGGGTTTGAATAGACATTTCCCCAAAGAAGATACACAAATGGCCAAAAGTACATGAAAGATGCTCAGCATCATTAGTCATTAGAGAAATGCAAATCAAAATGAGAAGGTACCACTTCCCAACACTAGGATGGCTACAAAAAAAACCAAACAAACAGGGCTTCCCTGGTGGCGCAGTGGTTGAGAATCCGCCTGCCGATGCAGGGGACACGGGTTCGTGCCCCGGCAAACAGGGCTTCCCTGGTGGCGCAGTGGTTGCGCGTCCGCCTGCCGATGCAGGGGACACGGGTTCGTGCCCCGGTCCGGGAGGATCCCACATGCCACAGAGCGGCTGGGCCCGTGGGCCATGGCCGCTGGGCCTGTGCATCCAGCGCCTGTGCTCCACAACGGGAGAGCCCACAACAGTGAGAGGCCCGCATACCACAAAAAAATAACAAAAACAAAAAACAAAAAAACAAACAAACAAAAGGAAAATAACAAGTACTGCAAGGATGTGGAGAAACTGGAACCCTCATACCCAGCTGATGAGAATGTAAAATGGTGCAGTCACTGTGGAAAACAATTTGGCAGCTCCTCAAAACGCTGAACGGTTACCATATGACCCAGTAATTCTACTGCTAGGTATATCCTCAAGAGAACACGTCTACACGAAAACTGTCCACAAATGTTCACAGCAGAATTATTCAGAACAGCCAAAAAAAGTGGCAACAACCCAAATGTCCATCAAGTGATGAATGGATCAACAAAAAGTGGTCTATCCATATAATGGAATATTATTCAGGCATAAAAAGAAATGAAGTATTGACACACTAAAACATGAAAATACACCCGTAACAGGCACATCTATACACAAAAAATAAATTAGCGGTTACTGGGGGCTGGGGGGAGGGCAAAGCGAGGAGCGACTGCTCCACGGGTACACGTTTCTTCTTAGAGTGAGGAAAATGTTCTGGAATTAGTGGTGATGGTTGCACAACACTGTGAATATACTAAAAACCACTGACTTGTACACTTTAAAATGATTAAAGTGGTGACTTTTATGTTATGTGAATTCATCCCAATTAAAATAAATAGATGAAATTAAATATTAATATTTTATTTAATCTAAATACATCCGAATTACCATTTCAAGATGTAATCAACAGTATTAATGAGATACTTTCCTTTTTTTTTTTTTTTCCCCACACCAAGCCTTTGAAATCTAGCACATTTTACACTTACAGCACATCTCAATTGGGACATTTCAGAGCTCAGCAGCCACCTGCCAATAGAGAGAGCATAGCCCCTGAGCAATAAGAGAGGGCAGGAGAGTGCCAGTAGCAGGTTAAGTGCCAGTTAGTTATTATTTATTTACGGCACCCCGATATGATTACACACTCACACTGGCACCGATTCACAGCAACAACAGACACGTTGTCATCCAAACGCTTCAAACCCACGGTGCCCGTGGGCCAAACGCTGGCCCACTGAACATATGTGGTTTCTCAGAGAAACCAGAGCACAAACAGTGAGGCAACACGTCCAGTCCACAAAACCCTACAGCTGACATAAGTCACTGCTGTGATTTAAAATATCACATGCAGAGATGCACTGGTGGAATATTTGATATTAAGAAATTATTTGGAGTTTGGCAGTAGGTGCAGTGACGATAAAGGACGATCCCACCTTTTAGAGATAAGTACTGAAATGTGAATGATCGAAACGGCATGGATTATAATCACTGAAGCTTGATGTTGGACACTGGGGATCCATTAGATCACTGTCTACTTTTTCATGTTTAAACTTTTCTACAGTTAGTCTACACACACAGACACACTAATCTTGTGACACTGCCAATAATTAAAACAGAAAAGCAAAGTTAAGAACAAATCCTTTTTAAAATCTTAACTACAAGGCTGATTTTAGTGGGAAAAGAGGTGAGTTAGATGATGGTCAGGTGAACTTTCTTTTTTTTGGCCGTGCCACACAGCTTGCAAGATCTTACCTAGTCCCCCGACCAGGGATCGAACCCAGGCCATGGCAGTGAAAGCACTGAGTCCTAACCACTGGACCGCCAGGGAATCCCTAAACTTTTGTTTTCTGAAGGGAATTTTGGGAGGCTCAAGACCTTTTAGAGGCACAGATCCTTCCCGTGTGTTACTTCTCACTTACACAGTTGGCCCTCTGTATCCACGGATTTCACACCCGCCGTCGGTTGAAGCCACAGACACAAGGGCGGGCTGCACTCCACCAGTCATACATGGGGCCGGAGCATCACGGAGGCTGGCAACCACGGGGTGTCCGGTAACCAATCCCCCGAGGATACCCAGGGACGACTCCAATCTCACTCCCCAAACTGAGCAGTTGTCTTATCACAGTATATACAGCTCCGTCAACAATTTATCAGCTATAAGGGCTTTTGAGGCTCATTAAAGGATAAAAGGGAGGAGCAAGAAAGAGAGAAATAAATAGAGAGATTGAGAGCATCAGAAAAAAGATGGGGGAGGGTGGCGATTTTCTTGAAGAAAATAAAAAGACTTGAAAGGAGACGGAAGGTTCTGTGGATTCTGATTCCGGGTCTGCTACGAATTTGCTCCTTGCCTCTGGACACCTCACTTAACTTCTCCCAGCCTCAGTTCCCCCAACTGGAACCTAAAGGGCAGGCCTGTGATGTTTAATGGGGGCGCACCACGGGCATTTCAGGTGGGACAACTCTTTATTTGCCTGCCGTCTCCACATGGCCGCCCTGCTCCCCTCCCCCCTCCCCCCTGCAATGTGGGTCACAAAGACAAAAAGGAGCCCATCCCCTACATTTCCAAATGGCCGAGAGTGGAGGCTGGACGTTTCATCAGTGAGGCCATTCTGCTCTCCGGAAGAAATCCTCCACAGCCACATCCACATAAAAGGGAGCAGGGGAGAGGTCCAGGCTCTGGCTCAGCCTGCCCGGACCCCAACCTCTCTACCACATGCCCCCAGTTGGAAACCACTGGTCCCGATGTCCACAAGCTCCCTCCAACCCCTAAAATGCCTTAATCCTGAACCCAGCGAGGCTGAACGACACTGGGCGGCGGGAAGAAAGCAGCAGCAGGAGGACACACCTCCCTGTGAGCGAGGCAGAAAGAGACCCTGCCCAGAGAAACTGCCGATTATGTAAAGGAGAAGGATATTCATCCTCAGCTCAAGCAAGTCCACAAGGAGGCAGGGCCGCTGAAACGCAGGCTGTCCTCCAGCCCAGGGACCGCTGCAGGGCCCCAGGACTCAGCAAACCCGTACCGCCTGTGCATCACGCGGTCTGCACACCGCTGCCCCCGGCTCCCCCACTGGTGGGGGGAAGGCCAGGCAGGGCCCCCAACACACACATGAGGTGGGGGGAGGGAGGGAGAGGTGTGCAGGGGCGGGTGCTGGCATCAGAAACCTCCAGCCCACAGGGAGGAGCTCGGAAAGAGAAAGACGGGCCTAAGTGCTAAGGTCAAGACCCACTCCTGGGAGTTCAAGAAACCCAGGACACTATACAGTCTAAGAACTTGGGTTATTCAAGGTCCAGAAATGGTAGGGGCACAGGAATACAGGCAAGTGAGTGTGTATGTGTGCGTGTGCGTGTGCAAGAGAGAACTGATGTAAGAATGTGTGCTGAGTGAAACAAGCCAGACACAAAGGCACAAAGACTGTGTGATCCCACTTAGTGAGGTGCGGCGAATAGCCAAATCCGCAGAGACAGAAAGCAGAACGGCGGGTGCCAGACCGGGCAGGGAGGATGCAGAGTCAGTGTTTCACTGGGACAGAGCTTCAGGTGGGAAGACGAGAAAGCTCTGGAGATGGGGGGTGGTGATGGTCACACAACGATGTGCATGTACTTAATGCCAATGAACTGCACACTTAGAAATCGCTAAAATGGTCGTTTTACATTATGTACATTTTACCACAGTAAAATATACCCCCAAACACAGAGGCTGTGAGTGTGGGTGAGTCTGTGAATCAGTGAGTGAGGGCCTGAGTGTGGGTGAGCAGGTGCAAGGGTGACAGTGTGAAGGGGAGCTGAGCAGGCTTGGGCGCGTGCTCAGGCAGAGAGGCCGCCGTCAGCGCGGGCAGGAGCAGCCTGGTCGGACGGGCCCAGGTGCCTAACGGGCAGGTGCTACCAGGTGGATGAAAGCGGCGCCCAGGCTGTGACTGCACAACGGGCTCAAGTCACGGAGTTTTAATGGAAGGCTGTATTAATCACAACTCTACACAAAGCTTAAAAAAAGGAACACCACCTCTCCAGGAGAACACGCAGTACACACAGGCATGATTACTCTACAGGCCCCCAAAGAGCTCCCGCCAGAGGTCCTCGTGCCCAGCTGACTGGGAGAGCACTGCCTGAAACTGGCTGGGAGGGCGGACCGAGCCTGGGCTTCCCCGGGAAGGTCACATGCACCCACAGCTCTGCAGAGCAAGGTCCATGGTCGGGGGGGTGGTTTCCACCATGGGGACGAGAACGAGGCTGACAGGGAGGGAGCCTGGGACCAAGACTGGTTCACACCCATGCCCAGCTCCCCAGGAAGGGGCACAATGGTTAAAGGAGGGAGGACAGACGGAGGGAGAGGGGAGGGGAGGGGGAGGAGGGGA
>NC_041222.1:77778181-77797733 GCF_002837175.3 Physeter macrocephalus
AGAGGAGGGGGAGGAGGAGGGGAGAGGAGGGGGAGGGGGAGGAGGAGGGGAGAGGAGGGGGAGTGGAGGAGTGGAGGGGGAGGGCAGAGGAGCGGAGGGGAGGGAGCAAACCAAGACTGCCCTGATTGAGAACCTGCGGTAACCCTCTCCCAGGTCACAGGCAGCCCAGCCTCTAGCCCACCGTGACCTGGGTCACAGAGAACTGCCAGGAGGACCCAAACAGGGCAACCAGTGGGAACCCCAGATGGTTCTTTGCTGCCTCTCTAGCAGCTGGCTCTCAGGCAGAACGGCCTCCTTCTCAGCGCGCAGACCCTGATGCTCTGTCATCAGCTGCCAGGGGACTTGGGGCCCTTCCCCTGGAGCAGCCCACTCGGGGTGACCCTCCTCGGCACCACGCCCCAGGCCTCACCAGGACAGGCACTGCTGGAAAGCTGCCCACACAGGGGCTGGAGCTGGAAAATCTTCATCCCTGCTTTCGGAGGAAGAAAAGCACTGATAGCAGCACATACAGCCTCAGCAATCCAAACGCTCCCTGGCTGTCCTACAACTGGCCTGGAAGCGCCCCTGCCGCCAGCAGCGTGGGGTTCAGCCTCCTCCCGACCCATCCACGGCACAGGCCACAGGAGGAGCTGGGCTGAGCCCCTTCCGTGGGCGCCAGTTTTCCTGTTCCCAAATGGGAATCTCAACAACTTGCCCTCCCCTGTGGGAGAGGCCACAGTTTGGGAAGTTCTGACTTTCCGCAAACAGGGTGTACACAGACACTTGGGGACTAAAGAGAAAACTGAACTAAGGATATGGATCCAGGGCTGCAGCCAGCGCTCCTAACACATCCCACACTGTTTTAAACAAGAAACAGCAGATCTCACTCATCAGCACCAAAGGGAAATACATGAAAAGACAGCTAGGTCCAATTCCCTTTTTGTATTTCACATCAAACGCCTGTCCTGCAATGCTGGGTTAGAAAAACAGAGGGTCGGGGAGCTGTGAGGAGGGGAGAACCAGACAAAAGCCACCCAGGGGCGCCCCTCGCTCCCGAGGAGCAAGGAGATGCTGACGGAAAGGCTCTTTCCTGTAGGAAGAAGCCGAGCGGAGAGCGAGCACCTTTGCAGGGCTTGTTTCCCTGCCTGTGGACACAGGAGAGCAGAGCACAGAAAACTCATGCCTGCCTGCTCAACCGAGACGGTCAGGGGCAATTCACAGACGGGAAGGCAAGATACCGCCTTCCCCGCGGAGCTAACCCAGGACGTACTGTGACATCTAATTGGGTCTTGAACCAAGTAAGCTTCTCCCTTAGTTTCTCCTGACGTCCAGCACCAACCACAACAGACCCCAGGTGCCTTCCTTGCAAAGCAGGGACAGCGCAGAAAATGTGTTTTGCTGTTTCTCCTAACAAATACTCTTTTTTTCTTTTTAATGTTGGGGGGTAAATTACTTGAGTTTAATCACAAAGCTGTCTTTGAAGGCTACATTCAAGCAGCAAACTAGAGTATTTACAACCTGAAAAGACTGAGAGTCTTCTGAAACACTTTTTCTCAGGAAACAGATTTTTTTTTTTTTGCGGTACGCGGGCCTCTCGCTGTTGTGGCCTCTCCCATCGCGGAGCACAGGCTCCGGACACGCAGGCTCAGCGGCCATGGCTCACGGGCCCAGCCGCTCCGCGGCATGTGGGATCTTCCCGGACCGGGGCACGGACCCGTGTCCCCTGCATCGGCAGGCAGACTCTCAACCACTGCGCCACCAGGGAAGCCCAGGAAACATTTTTGGTGGATTGCTTTCACCTGCTTCCCCTTCCTGCCTCTATACAGACCTGTCCCTCACCTCTCCCCATCCCACCTGCCACCCAGGCCTGTCCACTCTTCCTCCTGGCCATCTCTCAAATATGCTCACTTTACATAATTCATTCCACTCCTAGCTCAATTCAGCCCAGCAACATGTTTGATTCAGATATTTCAAGAGCTGCCTGAGTGGTCTGCCTCCTCTCTGCCCAGCTCCCTACCCTAAGCACGCTCCCCAGGGGCCTGGGCCTGACTTTTAAACCCCCAGATCTGGTCTGACAGCCTTGATCTACAGCTTGAACCCTGTGATGGTTCCCCTGTCCTCAAACTCAAGTCCAAACCCCCTAGTGACTTAAAAAAGATCCTCTTCTTAGGACCCCTGCGCCCCTCTCTACTCTGAGCCCAACCCCTCTCTCTCTACGCCCAGCCACCAGGTGCTGTCCCCGCACCCCGGGAGGGACACATTCACCTGTGGCTTCCAGGTGACACCTGAGACGGCTCTCCTCACACAGTGACTCACACAGCGTGCAGACACCCCGCTCCACCTGCCTGGTGGAAGATGCACTAGGCGTCTGAAGCATGCAGCTCTTACTTACTGTGCCCTCCTGAATGGCAAAGGCTAATGCACGTTTTTCAGATTCGTTCCCAGCAGGATTTAGATTCAGATCAGAGGTATTCACTTGCAACTGGAATGCTGAACAGGGTGAGGGTGCTGGAGGTGCAGAATGCAGCCAGGCATGGGGACCCTGGCTCTGAGCTAGAGGTGCAGCAGCGGCCTCCCGTCCAGCTCTAGGTCGGGCACAGGGAGTGCGCCTTTGGGGCCAGTCCTGCCTGGTGCCCAAGGAGCCGTCCCTGGCCCGGGGCTGCTCCTCCAGAACCTCCCACCTTTCTATAGTCACCTGCTTCCCTGTACTAAATCCTTTCTGCTTAAAAATCGACCCCGATAGACCTATTAACTCGTCTTTCTGCTGCATTCGACGGGAAGTGCACAGACAAAGGGCCCGGCCTGGTCCACCACAGGGTTCAAGGCTAGCACCTGGCAGAATACTGAACAGATGGATAGAAACGGACATGGAGAATTAATGGGAATAAAATCAGAAAAGCTATTTTAGAACCCTTGATTCTTCAGTCAACCACAGGGGTAAAAGGTGATAAAAATCAAAAAAACTACTTTTATCTGCACAAATCCACTCTGATTCCCTAAGAAAACCCACTGTCTGGAAGAAAATCATCACAGTTCCCAGCTACGGAAGAAAGGCTGGCCCAGAAAGAAGAAACTGGAACACTCAGAACTGTGTCCTGCTGTTTGAAAATTCAGTGTGGTGAGGCCACAGGGGTGGAAAGAACCAGCAGTCCGGGCCCAGCCCTGCCCCCGCTGGCCAGTCTGCAGGCCCCCGAGCGGGGTTACCTCTCAGGGGGTCAGTCCTCGCCTCCATCTCAGAGGTGACAGTGCCTGTCTCCCAGGCTGGCACGTTGAGAAATGACATGTGTTCACATGTGTGAAAGCATTTGGGGAACTCTCAAGCGGGACAAATGGCCAGACTTCTTAATGCTCGTCGTTTCCTGTTCAAGAGGCAGAATCTTACAGAGGAAGTCACTCACAGAAACCAACGCTGCCGCGACCGAGGGAAGCAGCCCCAGCCCAGGTCCAAACACCGCACAGGGACCAGGAGGCACACACCCGGGGTTCTCCTGGCCCCAACACACCCACCCACCCCCTACTACCCGTCACTCACCACAGGAAAGCCCCAGAAACGTAGGATATTTTCCCGCCACACACCTCAAACAATGCCTTCCAGAGCCCCTTCGTGCCCCGTGTCACCGTGCAAGAGAGGACAAACCGGCAGCTGACGGGCCACCTCGATGGGGGCACAGGTCACACAGGTGAGTGACAGCAGGGGGCCGAGGCAAGTGGAATGGGGGCCCGTCCTTCCTCCACCTTCCCAGCTGCCTCTTCTATTTAAGATTTCCTCTTCCTGGACACGAAACAGTTAACACGTCGCCAGCGTCCCCTCCTCCACCATTCCGCTTCACCACCTTTCTTCTTTTAGGTCAGGAACCACACAGGAACCATATTTCCACCACAAACGAAATGTTACTCAAACGATTTTCTTTGCACTACACTCAGTGTTAATTTACATATTTTAACAAATAAGTGAAAAGTCTCAATATGCCAAAGCAGACAAATGGCTGCAAGAAACCAGCCTAGAAAGAATGTTCCAAACAAAACTATGGCAAATGAAGCTATTTCTGACTCTCACTTCTGGCAAGTGAAAATGAACACAACAGCAGGACGTTCAGCCTTCCCTGGACAAAGTGCTACTCAGTAATTCAGGGTCTCCCAGACTGCTCCCCCAACCATCTCAGATATTAGGTAATCAGTCCCTCAAATGCCTTTAGGGCCACCACGTGGCTACAGGGCAGCAACTAGTCAGGAGGCTACCCAAGATCTTGGTAAGTCTTCAGACCCACAACCATTAACTGGCATTCTGCCAAGAGTAAAAGAATGAATTCAACCACTCTGTGCCATCCTCAGGAGTCGATGTAAACCTGTACAAGAGACCCTCCATTAGCTTTTGCCAAAACTAACTACAACCTGGGGCTCTGTTTCCACCGAGGACCCTTAATAACCTGTTTTATAGGTATACACCTATACAAAGAAAATAGTATTTCACTGGGTGCTTATGTGAGGATTATTTGTACCCACACAAATGTGGTGGTTTAAAATTATCCCCTCAAGTTCTTGACACTGCTCCCCAAAATGGAGTCTAATTCCCGCCCTTTCATCTGGTCTGGCCTTAGTGACCTGCTTCTAACTAATGCACAGGAAGTGACCCTGCAGACTTCTGAGGCCCAGCCAGTGAAAGGTGTACAGGATTGAATACTGTAGCCCCAAATTCATGTCCACCCAGAACCTGTGAATGAACCTGTTAACAACCTCATTTAGAAACAGGGTCTGTGCAGATATAAGTTGTAGTGAAGTCAGGTGGGTGGGCCCCAAATCAGCATGACTAAAGAGAAGAGGTGAAGGTACAGAGACACAGAGGGAAGATAGAGGCAGAGACTGGAGTGATGCACCTGAGGGTCAAGGAATGTCAGAAACCGCCAGCAAACACCAGAATCTACTACAAAAGCCAAGGAAGGGTCCTCCCCTAGAGGCTTTGAGGCAGCATGGCCCTGCTGACACCCTGATTTTGGACTTGCAGCCTCCAGAACCATGAAAAAACAAACTTTCGGGGTTTTTTTTGTGTGTGTGTGTGGTACGCGGGCCTCTCACTGCTGTGGCCTCTCCCGTTGCGGAGCACAGGCTCCGGACGCGCAGGCTCAGCGGCCATGGCTCACGGGCTCAGCCGCTCCGCGGCATGTGGGATCTTCCCGGACCGGGGCACGAACTCGTGTCCCCTGCATCGGCAGGCGGACTCTCAACCACTGCGCCACCAGGGAAAGCCCAAACTGTCGTTTTAAGCCATCCAGTCTGTGGTATGTGTCCTGGCAGCCCTGGGAAACTCCTGAATTGCTTACTCCCTCTTCCTTTGTTGGTATCATCACCCTGGGAACCCAGCCTCCATGCTTCGAGGAAGCCCCAGCCACATGGAAAAGCCACGTGTAGGGTCCCTGACTGCCAGACACACGAGTGAGGGAACCCTCAGGCAACTCCACCCCAAGCCTTCAAAGCACCCCAGGGACTTCCCTGGTGGCGCAGTGGGTAAGACTCCGGGCTCCCAATGCAGGGGGCCCGTGTTCAATCCCTGGTCAGGGGACTAGATCCCACATGCATGTCACAACTAAGAGATTGCATGCCACAACTAAGGAGCCCGCCTTCTGCAACTAAGACCCGGTGCAACAAAATAAATAAATAAATATTAAAAAAAAAAAAAAAAAAGGCACCCCAGACGGTGGATTGTGGAGTAGAGACAAGTTGTTCCCTCTGGGCCCTCCCAAAGTGCAGATTGTGAGCAAAATAAACGTCTGTCATGGTTTTAAACCACTGTGTTTGGGGGCAATTTGTTATCTAATAATAAATAACAGGACAACACATGTATGTATAATCATGTTCACCTGACTCAAACGCAGATCTTCACATTCAAAACATGGTCCCCTATGCCAATTAGATGCCAAGGCAGTCTACAAAAGTTCCCTTCAGCAAACATTTATGAAGAATCCTCTTATCTGGAATTATACCCTTGCCTTCCTACCTAAGGGAGGGTCACCTCAATACCCCTAAGATAACAATGCAGAATAAGCCAAGAGTTTCTGGGTCTTTTTAAATGACGTGCAAAAACTAGGTGTGTTCAAACACGTTTATCATTTAAAGAACCCACTTTATCTACAATCTTCATGGCACACTACATTTATAAAAGCTTGAACGCAACCATAATTTATAAAAGCTTGAGTGTAATGTGTATTTTTAAAAAGGGGGGTGGAAGGTTCCCAGTGGTTAATCTCTGAGTGATGGAATTACAGGTGATTTTGATTTTCTTTTTATATTTTCAAAATTGTCTACAACAACGTTTTGATAATTAAGAAAAAGACAACTTTTTGACATTTACTTAAGCCTGACTCATATACAATCATTTTTTGTTTTAAAACAAAGCTGAATATCCCTACTTATATATAACTCAGGAAATGAGCTTCCACCCAGTTAACTTGCATAATAGCATTTATGCAAACGCTCTCAACCACACCTATTTATGCAACAGACAGGAATGCAGAAAAGAAAGAAAATGAAAATGACAGTTCCATCTCCAAGAATCATCTGAAGTCTCATTTGAAGTGTTTACCATCAAGCGATCAGTCTGTGAGATTTGGTTCAAATTATCAAGACAGAGAACCTGACTGATCAACCGCTGCCCTGGCAATGGGTGCACTTCACTGTGCCAGGCTTCTCCCTGCATCCAATGGGCTGTGGCTGGTGAAAAAGGAACAGGCCAGGAAGGTGCCGAAAGAAAAAGACAACGAACAGCAGGACCACATTTGGTGAGCGAGGTTGGAAAGAGCTAATAAAAATGTAATAATATATGTGTACAACTTGTGTTCCAGCAATTCAACTTTTAAGTTTATCCCTAAAACTCATTTGATCATGACTCACAATGACAAATTATAATACAGTGTAAACATTCACATATATTTTTATATATAAGCTGACACAATGGTTTTACCAAACAATACAAAATGATATAACAGTACTCTAATATTTTAAATGTTTTTAATGTGGGTCATAACCTAATAAATTATTATTCACGGCTCATTAATGGGTCCCAAATTATAGTCAGAAAAGTACTGCAAGCTTGGAGAAACTCACAGCTGCTGAGCGAGCTCGGTAGAAGCAGCTCATTCTCTGCAACAGCCAGACCCTAGAAACAACTTACGGGCCCACAGCAGGGGTGGGTAAACTGTGGTATATCTATGCAAAGAAATAGGGCACGGCAGTGAGAATGAAATCAACTAGATCTATATACCAACAGAGACCTCAAAAACAACGTTCACTGTAAAAAGCAAGTTACAGAGTGTTAGAGCAACCAAACATATACAGTAAGAACTCCCCGCCCCCCAAAAAAATGCATTGCTTTAGACGCATGTAGTAAAAGTTCAGAAATAAAAACTACAATCATTAAAATTCACAGTAGTGGCTTTGAGCAGGAGGGAAAGAGGGACGGAACTGACAGGGAAGACACAGGGGACCACAACTTTCTATGTTATTGTTTTAAATAATTCCTGAGTTAGGAGCACAGAGGTATTAACTTACTATTCTTCTGACCTTTCTGCACATCCAGCTATTTCATAATGAAACTGTTCTAGGTCTCATGACATCACTGTAGCGCAGCTGTTGAGAAGCTCACGTGATGTTTCCCACTTGCTACCCATTCTCGGTGACATCTAAACGGGAGTCTGAGCAAGTTGGTCTCAGTACTGACGACCCTGAGACACACCTATGTCCCACATCTGGGTGGATGGCGCTCGCAGGGGAACAGTAGTGAGCAGTACATCTGCAGCTTGGCACACCTAAAAACTTCCAACGATTCCAGTAAACGTGGGTAAAGATGAAAAATATATCTTAGGGAAAAAAAGCAATTACTTTGTAACAGTACTGCCAATTTAAAAAAAAAATTATATCTCAATTTATAGTGCCCTCTACTTTTAAAATCATTTCATTGAGGAAGGGTCAAAAAAAATGAAAATAAAAACCTGAGAACACAATTTTATTTTTTTAAGTATAATACCATGAAACATCTCATCTCCATCAGCAGTCTCTGGATTAGCTACCTGCATCACGATGATCTTGTGTGTGTGCGCACAGTGCGAGTGCATATACAATTTTTTGAAAATTCTACACTTCTGAGGCCCAATATTCAGAGATTCTGACCTAGTGTATTTTATTTATCAGTATATATATTGATTATTTTATTTCATTTATTTATTTATTTATTTTGGCCAAACCACACAGCTTGCGGGATCCTAGTTCCCCAACCAGGGATTGAAACCATGCCCCCTGCAGTGGAAGCACGGAGTCCTAAACACTGGACTGCCAGGGAATTCCTGACCTAGTGTATTTTAAAACTCTGTAGCTCTTGGGTAAGCTCCCAGGTGACTGTGCTGGGCAGCCAAGCGAAGAGCGACTGCTCTGAATCAACTTCTGTAACCAGTAAGTTCAAAACCCCAAGGTGAGGCATAAACACCAGCCAATTTCATAAGCTGAACTGATGATTCTGCACCACTGAACTCTGGCAAGCAACAGAGGCTTTGATGGGGAGCACAGCCACCCGATCAGGTGACCTCATCTTCCATCGCCCAATTCTGAGCCCTACAGAGAAAAGGAAAAGGCACCAAAGAAGCAAAGGAGACCCAGCCTTGGCCCAACTGCTCCTCCACGGAACATGACTCTTAACTCAGAGGCCAAAAATCAGGGGTTTTACATGAGTTTTGTCTCTATGATCCAAACCTGTGCTGTCTACTATTTGGCTATTTAATTTTTTCCTTTCAGTTTTATTGAGATATATGTGGCATACAGCACTGTGTAAGTTTAAGGTGT
Organism: Physeter macrocephalus; assembly: GCF_002837175.3. Lineage (NCBI taxonomy): Eukaryota > Metazoa > Chordata > Mammalia > Artiodactyla > Physeteridae > Physeter > Physeter macrocephalus. Next base: position 77,786,987 of record NC_041222.1, read on the forward strand.
AGAGCATAATAATCTGACTTACATACATCATGAAATGATTATCAAGTAAGTTTAGTGAACATCATCTCTTATAGATATAAAATTAAAGAAACAAAAAAATTTTTCTTCCTTGTGATGAGAACTCTTTAGGATTTACCCTCTTAACAACTTTCATATATAACATACAGCAGTGTGAATTATATTTATCATGGTGTACATTACACCCTAGTACTTATTTACCTTATAACTGGAAGTTTGTACCTTTTGACCACCTTCATCCAATTCTGCCTCCCCCCACCTCCGGCCCCACCTCTGGTAATCACAAACCTGATCTCTTTTTCTATTACTTTGTTTTTGAGGTATATTTGACCTACAACACTATGTAAGTTCCTGTTACACAGCACAGTGACTCAGTATCTCTATACACTTCAAAATGATCACCACAGTAAGTCTAGCGACCATCTGCCATCATACAACGATATTACACAGCTATTCACCATACTGTCTATACTTCATGCCTGTGACTCATTTATTTTGCAAATGGAAGTCTGCACCTCTTCATCTCCCGTACCTATTTCTTTCCTCCCTCCATCCACCTCCCCCCTCCCCTCTGGCAACCATCTGTTTGTTCTCTGTATCTATAAGTCTGTTTCTGTTTTGTTGTTTGTTCATTTGTTTTGTTTTTTAAGATTCCACATGTAAGAGAAATCATACAGTATTTGTCTTTCTCTTATTTCACTTAGCATAATACTCTCTAGGTCCATCCAAGTTTTTGCAAATGGCAAGACTTCATTCTTTTTTATGGCTGAAGAGTATTCCACTGTATGTATACACCACATCTTCATTATTCATTCATCTACTGATGGGCACTTAGGTTGCTTCCATATCTTGACTATTGTGAATAATGCTGCAATGAACACAGGGGTGCATATATCTTTTCAAATCGGTGTTTTTGTTTTGTTTTCTTAGGATAAACACCCAGGAGTGGAACTGCTGGATCATATGGTAGCTCTATTTTTAATTTTTTTGAGGAACCTCCATACTGTTCTCCATAGTGGCTGCACCAATTTACATTCCCACCAACAGTGCAAGAGGGTTCCCTTTTCTCCACATCCTTGCCAACACTTGTTATTTGTTGTCTTATTGATAACAACCATTTTGACAGGTGTGAGGTGATATTTCACTGTGGTTTTGATTTCCATTTCCCTGATGATTAGTGATGTTGAGCACCTTTTCATGTGCCTGTTGGCCATCTGCATGTCCTCCTTTAAAAAAATAGTCTATTCAGATCCTCTGCCCACTTTTTAATTGGGTTCTTTGTTTTTCTGATGTTGAGTTGTATGAATTCTCTGCATATTTTAGATACTAACACCTACCAGATACATAGTTTGCAAATATCTTTTCCCATTCATCTGGCAGCCTTTGGTCTTGTTGATAATAATTTCCTTTGCTGTGCAAAGGCTTGTTTAGTTTGAGACAGCCCCATTTGTTTAGTTTTGCTTTTGGTCTGTCTCTACTGTCCAAACCTGTGCTGTCCAATATATGGCTATTTAATTTTAAATTAGTTAAAATTAAATAAAATTCAAAATTCAGTTCCTTAGTCCCACTAGCCACATTTTAGGTATTCAACAGCTACACGGGGCCAGCGGCTACCGTACCACAGAGCAAAAAAAGGGAACATTTCCACCGTCACAGGGAATTCTGTTAGACAGTGTTGACCCGAACGAAGCATGAATTTCATTACCACACTGTCCCTGATAGGTTCGGCTTTCAAGCTTCTACCGAGCCCCCCACTTGGGGACTTTCATGCCCATGCAAAGTAGCAACGCCAGCCTGAGGTAGGGATGCTGGCCAAGCTTGGAACTCCCTAGGTCACGTGAGATTTGCACCCATACGTGCCAGCAAGCCAGCTCCTCCCACAGCTGAGAATCACTATTAGTCCACCAGTAGGGTCTTTAAAATTCTGAAAAAGAGCCTCATTCCAATTCAAAGCACGAGTGCCAACTTCCTAAGATTAAAAAAAATAGATAACACAGAGTCATGTACTGGGGGTGACGGACCAGCCCAACTTCTCTGGGGACTTCCCAGCCAGATTGAAACAATCAGGTAATTTTTGCCTCAGAATTTGGAACTGGGGACAAAGGAGAGCTAGCGGGAATACGGTAGTCTTTGGAAGCAAGGAGACAGAAAAGTGATCCCATCACCCAGCTTTAACAACTATCAACTCAGGCCAACCTGGTTTCTTCTGTGCCCACACCCAGGCCCCCTGCATGATTTAGGTGATGGAGAGCCCTGGAGAGGCCCCCTGCGGCCCAGAGAAGCAGGGTCTGCACAGAGCAGGAGGCCAGGGGCAGAGATGGAGGCCCCGCTGGCGGCCATCCAGGGTCTAGGTCACATCCTAGGTGACAGTTACTCTCTCCCTTTGGACCTCAGATCCCTCCCTGTACAATGAGCACCAACTTCATGAGGCTACTGAGAGGAAGACAGGAGACAATTCCTGTGTAATGCTGCACGTAACCCTGGCTCAGCAGAGATTTGAAAAACACGCGCTCTGGTCGCTGGTGTGACAGCTGTTGTTGATGTTCTTTCCACAGCTCAACTGCGCTGTTCGCGCTTGGCTCTAACAGACACCCAACACCTCCTTCATCTCTTCTGAAAGCCAGGACAATCTGTTTTCATGGTTTTAATTTAGAAGAAAAAAGAAGAGTCCATACCAAAAATAATAATAATATTATCACTCCAGATGCTGTGGTTTACTACTACCTTTACCCCCATGCTATCACCATTACTACCACGACGACTAGCTGTAATAATACTAGCTGCCGCGTTTCTGCTCCATGTCAGGCACTGTGATAAACCCTTCATAAATATTACACTGAATCATTGCAGCCATGCTGCAAAAGGGATTCTGTTGTTATTTCCACTTGGCGGCTGAGAAAACAGGTCCAGAGAACTTAACTGACTTGCCTGAAATCATGCAGTTAAGAAAAACAAGGATTCGAACCCAGGGCTGCCTGGCCGGAAGCCCCATGCCATTCACCGCCACCCCAAACTACAGCAAAAATCCTCCTGGAGCTAAGAAACAAGCCCCCATCTCCACCCCCAAAATGAAAAGAACTTTGTATCATATCTCCTAAAAGCTTAAAACTCCAAATGAAAGGACTCTCACCCTTTCCCAGCGGCTATCTGACTCTCTCTCAAATGTGTACTTTACCTTCTGTACCGGGGCTCCTCGACTTTCAATATCCACTGTTAGATGTTTGCTGTGACTACCAGAGCCTTCCTCCCCTTGGATGCTCAAACAGTTCTTGAACTTGGGGGTGGGGCGGAAGTGCTAAGATCCCGCATTATGTCCCCTTCTCTAAAAAGAAGCCGTAAAACTGAAGTGTTCAGAACCGAGGTGTAACAGTCACCTGGTTTCTAGCTGGGAGATGTTCCCTCTCATTTCCTCCTATAGAGGTAGATGTTTTTAGGAAACAGTCGGTCAATCACATTTCAAAGAATTCCAAGTCTGAAGTCTTATCCCCACAAAAGCTTACACTCAATAAACCAGCATTTCTATATCTAGGGCTTGCCTGTGGTGATGAAGCTTCACTGACTGTGTTACTATGAATTCGCTAGAACAAATGGTTCTGTGCAGCGCAGTCTCTGAGGACTCTGCCCATACGATACGGGAAGCCCGGCTGTCTGCAACCTGTTTTACAGGACTGGAGCCCCTTGGCGTACCAAGGCCAAGGCAGAAGGTCCCATGAGCAGAAATTACCCTGCAATTGCTCTTCCTTCTTCCCACCCCAAAAAGGCACCCATACTTTGTGCAATGCACAAAAACATCCAGAAGCTTGGAGGAGTATGAAAGGAGAGATTAGTCATTCCCAGAATTTTGGATTTCATGAGCCAGTAAAATTTCAGAGGCATTTGGGAGACTGATGAAGTTAAGAAAACAAGGACAGGGGGCTTCCCTGGTGGCGCAGTGGTTGAGAGTCCGCCTGCCGATGCAGGGGACACGGGTTCGTGCCCCGGTCTGGGAAGATCCCACATGCCGCGGAGCGGCTGGGCCTGTGAGCCGTGGCCGCTGAGCCTGTGGATCCCGGTCCGGGAGGATCCCACATGCCGCGGAGCGGCTGGGCCCGTGAGCCGTGGCTGCTGAGCCTGTGCATCCGGAGCCTGCGCCCCGCAACAGGAGAGGCCACAGCAGTGAGAGACCCGCGTACCACAAAAAAAAAAAAAAGAAAACAAGGACAGTTAAAAGCAATAATCAAACACCACATGCAGACACGAACAGCCCTTCTATCTTCTATCACTACCATTTCAAAAAAAAAAAGTTAAAAACACAATGTAGAAGGCCAGAGAATCAGAGTATCAATAAAAGACAATTCTTCCTACAGAAAACAGAGTCAAATTTTCAGGTAATGACACACATACACACAGGGGTGGAGAGGCAGGCAGACAGGTACACAAAACATCCTCCTTTTTCCTCCCTCCCTGCAGATGGGAAAACCTTTCTCTGGCTGGTCCCAGACCTTCGCACATACGGTCCTTCCCACCTTGCCCTGTCCAGTCCAGGCCCAATGGGGCAAGGCTGCTGATCTCTGCTGGGTCCCCTTTCCCAGTCCAACACTCTCCAGGTCTCATCACAGGCCTCCTTCCTAACTGGGCAGAGGGCCAGGGTGCCAGAGACCTTCTTGGCACGTCCTGCAAATCCCAGATGGAGTTTCTGCCAACTCTATCCCTTGAGAATAAACTCTGCAGCCTCCCAAAGCATGCTTCAGGAGGTTAAGCATGTGTACACACTGTGAGAAATGGCAAGGTCCCATTCTATTCAGTTAAAGGGGATTTCAGGAGCACAAATAGTGTCACCCACACTTGAGAAAAAGGGAGAACTTTCCTATAGGAAAGCACTTTATTATAAAGTTATAGGGAGCACTTTCCTGTAACAGCATTACAACTGGAACAATTCCCAAAGAAGAAATACACATTTGTGACTATGAGAAAGTACTCTGCAAATAAAAAAAAAAGTATTTCTCACCTTTTAAACCAGTTACATAGGAAAAGTCTGAGGCCCTATCTAGAAATGATTCATTATCTGGTAACTAGTAGCACTTTACACAGATTTGGCTCTTACTAATCCATGTGCCTCTCTCTGTGAAATGCTTGATTTATTGGAAGGAGGTCATATCCTGAGATGCATTATCTTGAATGTGGACTTGGTTTTAATAGGAAATAGTCAAATCTTGCGAGGAAATAAATAGTCATGAGTTTGATGCACTTTAGAAAGGAAGATATTAGTAACTCACACCATTATACAATTTAACAAACAAGAAAGTGGAGTCACACAGTCCCAAGAAAACCAGAAAAAGCAAGACACATAAAGCTTAGATATGCTCACTAATGGGAAGCCCCTTTTTTAATCTGTGCAGGATCTGGTATTTTTTAAGTTTAAAAACCAGCACTCTTGGGTCCCCTACTTTCTTTGTTAGTATATATTAGGAGGTCTACATCTCCTCTCACTGTGAGATACTCAAGGGCACAAATGCCATTCCTCTGTGAGATACAAGCGTCCGGCACAGGCCTGGCACAGAGTAGGTACTTAATGCATACTTGTAGAAAGTAAGGAAAAAAGGTAACAGGAGGATGAACGTGCCGCTAAGACAGTTCTTTTGCACTTCTCCCATTTATCAGCACTGCAGAAGTTTTTCCAACAAACCCATCCAGGGCCTAATGGCGATATGAGGAGACGCCCAAAGCTTGATCAAGAGGCTCATTCCACATAACTACATTACATACACACACAGCGGCCTATCCTCCCACTGAGGAGAATTCGACAGGGTATAAATGGTACTTAGAACAGGACTGAGAGGAAAACCAAGCAGGTCTTGCCTTTTCATCCTGGTATAACTTGCTGACGCTCTCCATCTGAAAGTTGTGGCTGGACTGAATTTTGTCCAGCTGTTCCCGCTGCTTTTCCAGCTCCCCCTGGAACTCGTTCTTTTTCATCTCCACGGCCCCTCGCTCCGCTGCCGCCCTGCGGACCCTGCCTTCCAGCTCCACGATGCGCGTCTGCAAGGACATTATTTGTGTTATGATGATCTGCAGTCATGATCATTGAAGTTACTACTACGACTCCCTGAAGTCAGATGATGGTTACCATTTTTTAGCAGCAAAGTAATTTTATTTTTTTATTCTTTAGCCGTGCCTCGAAGTGTGTGGGATCTTAGTTCCCCGACCAGGGATCGAACCCGCACCCCCTGCATTGGAAGCGAGAAGTCTTAACCGCTGGACTGCCAGGGAAGTCCCAGCAGTATTTTTAAATTAAGTATGTACTTTTTTTAGACATAACACTATTGAACACTTAACAGACTACCATATAGTGTAAATGTAACTCTTTATGCGCTGGGAAAACAAAAACTCACGTGACTTGTTTCATTGCGCTACTGGCTTTATTGGGGCAGTCTGGAACTGAATTCAGGATATTGCCAAGGTCTGCCTGTACATAAAATGCCTTATGCTTTACCTGGCGTAAGCTGGTGCTCAAATATTTAGTTCCTTTTCCTCACTAACAGAGCATTTAAACGCTCTTTATAAGACACAGTCTCTGAAAACAGATTCAATTCTCTGGACACCAAGACCCCATCTGCCCAGAGAACAGGGGTCCAGTGGAAGCTCAGACAAAAGCACTACAACCGTGGGGAGGTAAGCATGAGAGGAGGACAAAACACCCCTATGGGATGGATTTCCATGGCTAAGAGCTCAAGCTCTGCCATCAGAAAGACTGGGTTGGCATCGCAGCTCCCCTTGTCCTTAACCTCTCCGAGCCTTAGTCTGCCCACCTGTGAAATGGGGAACATAAAATCCCAACCTGAGAGAGTCTGTGTACAAAAGAAGGTAATGTATGCAATATATCCTTAAAGAAAAATTATTCTGACGCTTGCTAAAATGATAAGGAAAACTTTATTCAAGGCTACTGCAACAGGGGTCATGACTATTGCAGTCAGGAGAGAAACTGTTCTCAACTCTGAGCACGGCAAAGACAGCAGAGGATTTATAGCCAACGAAGGAGCCGAGTGAGGGGGTCAGTGGGTGGAAAAGCACTAAGAGGGTGGGGAGATTCTTGCTAAACTGGCCTAACAGGAGTCTTGCTAAAGGCAGGCCCGGGGCTAGACATCAAAGATAAGGGATGAGGACCCTGCTGGGGTATCGGGGTGGAGGGATGAGTTAGCTGGATTCTTTGCTAAGCCTGGCCTGGGCAGGCCCAAAACAGGATGGGGGACCAAGACGGAGGCCTAGTCACGAAGGGGGGCTCCTCGGAGGCTGACTAAACTGCGGTCAGTGAGTCTCTGTCACTGCTCAGCACTGCCTGACCCACGATGGGCAGCCATGAATGGGAAAGATAAAGTCATGATTATCAGTAAATGATGCTGATAAAGATTGGTACCTCTAAAAACACATTTCTCATGCCCGTTCTCCATGTGCATTACCAACACCACTCTTAGATTCTGAGTGTGGACTGCAGGACCAGAACGGGCTGTGGGCAGGTTCCTTACGTTAAGTTGCCTTCCCAGAACCAGCCCAAAAGGCTTGACTGAAGATTGTTAACTCACAGGAAGAGCAGAGAGGCATGTCCTGGCAGCAATCCTAAGAAGTCACAAGGGGGTCCTCTCCCACCCAAGAGCAGAGCTGGCATGAAGTCGGGCCCAGGGCTGGGTGGGGGGACATGCAGAGCCCCCAGCGAGCATTACAGCATGCAACACCTTAGGTGGTGATAAAGAGCAAGCCCCTCGGACCCCACCGCCCAGCAGCTTTAAATACTCTATGACATCCACACAAACAGAACACCTGGAGATCCACGCTCCGGGAGCTTGCAATCCAGTAGTTGAAGCCCAGGACAATGATACAGGCCACCAGGGCAGCCAGCACGAGGGGCGGCGACTTCATGCTCCGACGCCCGTTTCCCAATCCCATCATCTCAAAGACCAGGCTGAGAATCTGCCAAATAAAAACAAATACACAGGCCTCAGTACCAGTATTACCACGCTCCAGGCACACCACATCCGTCATCACAACCAACACGAAGCTGTCCTGCCCCGAAACACGGGCTGGCGTCTTCTCCTTGAAATGCAAAGCTGTTGGTGGAGAAGACCGTGTAAGGAGCCCACCCAGAGCCAGTGGTGTGTGCCCTGGGCAGGGCGGCCAGACCCCTGGGACAGGCTTGTGGGAGCAAGCACCGTCCTAGAAACCCATCACACACAGGCTCAACACCTCGGGCAGGTAACAATTTCTCGTACGCTTCAGTTTTCTCGTCCATAATTATAGTTCTTCCCTCCCAGTACAGTCTGAGAAATCATCATCTCTTTAAGCAGCAATAGCAAATATTAGTGCTTCTACATCACACTAGAAACACTCCATTTCTCATTATTCCCCAAAGCCTTTTTGATCTGATTCCTAACCAGGGAGGGCTTTTTACCCTGTGACAGAATTGCCAAAGATACCCAATTAACGTGTTTCCTGAGCAAAGCCGGAAAGCCTTCTAGAGATGTGTGAAGCCAGGACCGGAGGTGCCCCGCCTGCAGCAGAAACAGGCATTCATGCTCTGCTTCCTTTGGACACTGTTCTCTCCCTTCGAAGCCGTATCTGTGCAGCACAGCCGAGTTAGGAGGAGACTTCAAGGGCTGCAGGGAGCATGGAGCTTCTTAAAAGAAACACAAATACAGCTGAGAAGAAAGGAGCTATGTTTCACTCACGGGCTTCAATCCCAAGCCAGGTCTGGCCGGATCCTGGCCCTGGTCAGCAAGGACAAGGGAAACTGACTTTTCCAAATGGCTTTCGCTGAGCCAGATCAAAGGACCTTATCAGAGGGAGGGCAGCACACACAATAGACAGTCTCCCTCAGAACAGATATGCTTTTATGCCAGGTGTGGCCAGCAACGAGGAAGAGGAAAAGGAGGTGAGGGAGGAGGGGGAAGGGAGACTACCAGGGACTCAAGCTTTGAGGTGAAGTTCCTGCAGGTGAGAACACAGAAGAGCTGACAAAGCTGGCTCTCCCCCATGGTATCTGTAGCTAAGTATGTCCCTGGGAGACATCCTCTCTCTCTGAATGAGCAATCTAGTTGAATCACCTAAAACAAAGCACCCCCAGAATTCCCATGAATTGAGGGCTGAGTCCAGCCTCCACTGGCTGATGGCTTCTTCACCAGCTTCTGGTCTCTCGGGACAAAAGAGGGAAAAAAGTTTTAAATTCAAGTGACAGTTGATATCAGCAAACATTGTACATACTAACAGAGACGAATGCTCAGAAATACTAAAGTTCTAGAAAATCTTATAGGTCTGCTAAAAATGTCTCCACTGCCTCATCCTGTTTGATTTTGATCAGTTTTTTTTTTTAACGCATTAACTTTTTAAAATATAAGACGACAAATACAATTGGGGAGAAAAATCACACGAAGTGTAAAATTAAAAATCCTCCTCTTCCCACTCCGCTGGCTGTATCCTTCTATTCTAGCTGCTCTTAACCCTCAGAGAGCATCAGAATCGCCTGGAACATTTCTTAAATTACCAACAACTGGGCCCACTCCTCCTTTCTCTGTAAAACTTTTTGCCCATAATTTTTGGTTGTTGATGTTTTTAAAATAACCTAATCTTATCACTCTTTTCTTTAATTGCTTCTAGATTTTGCTTATGTTTAGAAAGACATTTCCTACTCTAAGTTTACATATACATTTACCCATATCTCCTCTCAACATATCTATGGTTTCATATTTATATGAAACCATATAAACGGTTTCATATAAATGTTTCATCCACTTGGAATTCCTTTTTGACGTAAGGAGTAAGGAAATACAAAGAAAACAACTTTTTTTTTTTTTTTGTAATGGCTGGCCAGTTCTTTGGGCATCCTTTATGGTATAAACTATTTTTACTTAGTTCTTTGAAAGGCCATCTTTGTCATATGCTTAATTCCCTAAAAATAAACTTTTAGATGGGACCCTCACTTGACCTTTTGTTATTCCTGCAGATGTAAGTCAGGGTGGGTATACTGTAACTCTGAAAACAATGTAACTCAACTCTCACTTCAAGAAAGTGTACAGATGATCATTTAACATTCTCCTTCCTTTAGCCAGTCAGTAAAAAATTTAATGAGCAACTACTAGGGGACAGGTGCTGTGCTAGCACCAGGAAGCTCAGGGCAGTGTTAAGAGAACAAACTCTGGAACCGGATGGCCAGAGTCAGATCCTGGTTCCACCTCTTCGGAGTCACAGGACCCATCTGTGCCTCACCGTCTTCCTCAGAGGGTTAAAGTGCGTAACAGATGAGTAAAGATATGAGAAGTGCTTAGAACCACAATTGGCACATAGTGTCAATTGCTCGATAAATGCTGACTATCATTATTAGAGATGGAAAGATGAATAACAAATCATTTCCAGATCTGGTCTTCTTCTCGTTTTATAAGAAAAAGGTGATGAATGCTTCCCTTCCTCAATCGTTCTACTTTATAGGAACCAGCCACCTGCGTTCCTCCCTTGACTCTGCTGTCAACTGAAGCAGCAGTAACTGCCATCTCCTGGGACTGACTCCGGATGCCGCTGTAGCAGGAGACATCCCAGACCAGGACCACATTATGTAAGAGAGAGATTCCAGGGCTTCCCTGGTGGCGCAGTGGTTGAGAGTCCGCCTGCCGATGCAGGGGACGCGGGTTCGTGTCCCGGTCCGGGAAGATCCCACGTGCCGCGGAGCGGCTGGGCCCGTGAGCCGTGGCCGCTGGGCCTGCGCGTC
>NC_041222.1:77797887-77806871 GCF_002837175.3 Physeter macrocephalus
CCCGGAGCCTGTGCTCCGCAACGGGAGGGGCCACAACAGTGAGAGGCCCGCGTACCGCAAAAAAAAAAAAAAAAAAAAAAAAGGGAGATTCCAGGAAGTTGAGTACAGTCTCAGAACAGAAGCCCGTCACTGTGACCCAGCACTTGGCCAGCCGGACGGTGTGCAGCCACCCAGAGGGACAGTTAGGAGAGCCCTGGACTTCCCAATGGACACAGGGCTGCCCAGGTAAGAAGATGACCACGAGGAAGGGAGGGCCAACAGGGAGCCTTTGGGCCTGCAACATGCCTCACCACGGACTTCCAGGACTGCAGGAACCCTGCTGCTGAAGACAAAGGGACAAACACAGGTGGTAAATGCCAAAGCCTGATGAAGACTGAGGGCAGGAACTCGGAGCCAGAGTTTCCAGCTGTCAAACATTTCAAACGCCTTCCTCTCCTCCACCTTAGAATTTATGTGGACTGGAGGGTGATGGGAGTGGGTGGGAGACAGACTGTGTCAGACAGATTAATGGTTATAATTTAGGCTTCAGAATGTGTTCTGTCTCATATTTGATTACAGTCACCTGACATACTGAAAAAGATTAACCTAAATCAGCCAAACTCGGTGAAATTCCAGGTTTCCATGGAATGAAAGAAAGTGGTGTGTGTCTGCACTAAGAGTTTCTTGGTAAGTTGAAAGAGTCATTAAAAAAAAAAAAAACCTACAGATTCTTTCTACCAGCTTAATTTAAAAAATTCAATCTACTGGTTAAAATTGTTTGCTTGTAAGACAAAAATTTTTATAAGCAAACAGAGACCTCTAATTACTTTTTTCAGAAAAAGAAAAAGCATAAGAAAATGGGCAACTGGCCAAATGCATGAGCCCCTTGAACCTCCTAGTTAAATAACTTTTTCATGTCCTCATTTTCACACAGAGGTTTTTAATCATATAGGCAAATATATGGGAGCAATCAAATCGGATTGGCTTGTTTGACCAACGTCATCACTGCAGAAACAACGCAGCTTCTCCAAACAGCAGCGGAGCCGCACCTTTATTCCTTTGCAGAAGAAATGGCTTCACCGGGATGGCGGAGGGCCAGAGCCGGAGGTGCCCTGCCCAGAGTTCAGAAGCCACTATAGTGAAGCAAGCAGACTGGAGGATGCCCCACTCAGCATTTTTTTGGAGGGTTTAGAGATATTCTACTCCATCCCAAGAATGTCTCCAAGGCAGGGTTTAGCAAACCAAGGCCCACAGGCCATTGGTGGCCCGTTTTGTAAATAAGGGTTTGCTGAACACAGCCATGCCCAGCCCTTGAAGTACTGCCCACAGCTGCTTTCTAGCTACAAGGCAGAGTTGAAAAGTTGAGATGGGGATCTACTCATAGGGTTATTATGAAGATTGAAACAGTTAAAAGTATTTACTATCTTTCCCTTTGGGAAACTTTGCCAAGTCCTGCTCTAAACCATTAGAGTTAAATGACAAGTCCATTGTATTCTCCTTCAATTGCTTTAAAAACTTACTAGGAAGTACACAGATTCTCCTCCTCTCACTTTCCCAACCTCCAATTTTTCCCCAATTCTAGAAGCTAACAGTTTAGAAAGAAAAACCTTTAATAGCATGGTAAATGTAGTTAATAATACTGTATTGCATATCTGAAAGTTGCTGAGAGAGTAGATCTTAAAAGTTCTCATCACAAGAAAAAAAAAATTCGTTAACTACGTGGTTACAGATGTTAACTAGACTCATCGTGGTGAGCATTTCACAATATATACAAATATTGAATCATTTTGTTGTATGCCTGAAACTAATGCTATGTCAATTATACTCAATAAAATGTTTTAAAAAGAAAAACTAAAAATTAATGTGCATGTTTAGCGCTATGCAGTGAAAATACCAAAAACTGAAATGAATGAAAATGAAAGAGGAGAACCAAATTCCACTGTGTTTCTTCCAGCACTTGATTTTCTGAAGAAGGGCCACCTTCCCTACAGACACCAAGACTACACGTTGGCAGGCGTTCCCAAATTCCTCCTAGTCTAGTCTAGCTCAGGAGTTGGCAAACTTCAGCCTAAGGGCCGAATCCTGCCAGCCACCTGTTTCTGTACACTGCCTGAAAGCTCAGATTTTAAGTTTTTTAAGTGAAAACATCAGAATAATAATATTTCATGACATCAAAAGTACTGAAATATATGAAATTAAAACTTCACCGTCCCTAAATGAAGTTTTATTAGGATACAACGATGCCCATTCATTTACGTATCGTCTATCGCTGTCAGGCTACAAGAAGTGAGTGGCTGTGACGCAGCCCACAGGGCCTGCAGAACCTAAAATACCATCCGGCCCTTTACAGAAAAGGTCTGCTGTAACTTTAGACACCTGCTGTAGTTCAGTGGTTCTCAAAGTGTGTTCCCTGGACCAGCAGCATCAGCATCATGCTGGAATGTTAGGAATTTAAATGTTCTGGCCCACCCCAGACCTACCAAGTCAGCGACTTGGGGTCTGTGTTTAAAAGCCCTCCATGTGATGCTGATGCAGGTCAAGGTTGAGAACCACTGTCCTCTCCAGAGCTCACTGGACAAGTCTGACAAGTGAATCTTGTTCTGGCTGCACTCATTTATTTTCAAAAAGCAGAAAGACATGTTGGAGGGGGTGTGTTGTTTATCTTTGGAGAAATATTTGTATTTCCCTACTGTTTAAAGGTTGAGTTTGAGTTTTTTCCTCCCAGCTCTTTCATGGCCTTTGGCCTTCTGTTTTATTCTACTATTTTCTCACACCTTCCATCTGCAGTTGCAAACACTGTCCCTAAACCTATCTAGTACTGTGTGTCCTAGAGAAATAAGGTTTCTTTTTACCTCCCTAAGAGGTAAAGAGTAACCCCAAATGGACTCCATTTGAAGTAACTTCTCCGTCGAGGGTCTTTTCTCCCTTTGGCCATCTCAAAGTCACTGTTCACCTGTGGATAAAGGTTACCTCTTCTTTAATCAGAATGAAGTGATCACTAATTCCAGAGCAACATGGCTTCTACAGGACCTCCCTCACTGATACAGAAAACACAGAGGAAAGATAAGGAATCATCTATCTGCTACACAGATATAAATGAGAGAGCATTTTGATGGGCTAGACCCTCCAGTTCTGACAGCACTGAAATCACAGAAATAGTTTTAAAAAATTTTTCTAAATCAATCATTAGTATATTAAAATTCTGTCCAAGAATTCACCAAGGCAATACTTTAAAAACTGGTAATAGCAAATGAGCCATCTTGAAGTTCCAGCCCAACTGGGCCTCAAAAGACTGCAGCCCAGTCAACCCACAGAATCAGGAACAATAATAAAATGATGGTTTTAAGCTTGGAGATGATTTGTTATGGAGCAACGGATGATCAAAATACAAACTGTTACATGAAAGAAGTTACAAAATAGTAATTATCATATCCTGCTTTTGTTGAAAAAATTTTTAAAATACACTCAATATATCAATATATTTTTCCACCATAGAAAATGTATAGCAAATGTTTATAAGGAAGGATATATACAAGTTGTAGTTAAGGGAGCAGAATGTATAGAGGAATGAAGCTTTCATTGTTTTGCTTTATACCATTTTTTCTTCCTCAATGAGTGTACCTTTACTACAAAAGCCAAACAGTAACAATAAAAAATTGAGATGTTAGGGAGATGTATAATGGTAACATTAGCAAGTTTTGAAGCTGTATTTGTAGCATTCCCAGATTAAATCACAGTATTTTACAGCTTCTAAAACAAAACAATGACAACATATATATGTATTATGAAGTAGAGAAATACACTGAACTCATTCAAATACATTCCAAGGCTCCCTTCTGTGCTGGACCCCACCACCAGGGACACTAAGAAGACCCAGGTCCCTGTCTTGAGCCTGGGCAGGTAACTGAGAGGAGATGCAGCGCAGCGTGAGGACACATTTCTGACTTGGGGACGGGGCAGTTCCTCTTCTCCTCCCAACCTCCTGGGCTCATCTGTAAAGGGATAACCTTGCGGTCTGTCCTCCAAGGCTGGTGTGAAAATTAAATGAGAGCATTTACTTGCCACCAAGTAAATACTTAACTGAAAGGAACCGCTGTGGTATTGAGAGTGTAGCTAAAGTGAGAGAACCAACTGTCTACCAGCAGGGTGCATACATCCTAGAAGGTGTAAAAGATGCTCCACCTGGCTGGGGAAAAAAATCCTAGAAGTTACATTTATTTTTATCCAAAAAGTAGAACAGCAACTATGTTTTAGTAATATAAATATTACATATAACAAGTTAAACATATTATGTATATACTAATTATTTTACACTATGTTACACTATACTAATTATACTACCATGAAATACTAATAGTTCTAATAAAAGCAGGAACTGACTGACTGCATCCTCACAAAGACCCTCTGTCGAGGGTCACCTGTCACCAGCCCTCTGAGATGCCTGAAGCACTCCTTTGACTTGGGCAAGCGCACAATGAGGTAGATGGACAAATTATAACTAAACTAAACCCCACAGAGGATATGAATAGCTTTAAGATTCCTACAAAAAGCACAAATTAAAGCTACACTAATAAACGCAAGCAGAGGTGAACACAAGCCCAAGGCTGGGAACACACTTCCCGCCCTGAGTCAGCTTCACCTGAGCCACATCACAAAGTAAAAACAATGATGATCTACTCAGATCTGACAAGAACCAGGCCAAAAATACTCAAAATTCAAGGAGTATATGAAAAAGGGTTTTACCTCCACTGTGATTAACAGTGAATCCATCCCTAAGTGTACACTGAATCTTGAGATACAAGAAAACAATGACAGCACATGTATATAATTTACAATTAAGTAACAAACACATGAGGAGTGCTAAAAATTGGTCTTAATTGAGATATAATTGACATATTACACTGTATTCGTTTTAGGTGTTAAAATTTTTTTTACCAACAAGAATGAGCAAAAAAGCTTGGAAACCACAGCAAACTACAATATATATCACTATAATCATATTATATAGTATTTTTACATATATATTCTTCCTGTCAGGCACTAATTAATCTTCAAAACCTGAGTGAGAGGAAGTTCTATTAATGCAGCCTTTAAGGAAAATAAGATCAAAATGTAAAAATCTGAGAAGGTATGCATTTTTTTTCCTGAAAATGGAGGAAATTTCTCTGTGAAGCAAAGTAGGCTCTCTAGGAATTTTGGAAATAATCCTTAAACTTCAAGCCAAGTCTCTCTTTCAATATAATTTCATCAGTAACTTGAAAAAGTCTAGAAAAGAAAATCACAATCTAAGACCATCTTGGGGGAGCAAGCATGTCAAGACTATTCCTTTTACTTCTGTGAATTTTTAGAAAATAATTTTAACCAAGTTTTTTTTTTAAACAAAAAAAAGTTTTTTTTTTTTCTTATCCCAATTACAGATGTTATTTCCCATTTCTCAGGTGATTAAAAAAGAAATTAATCTTTTCCTAAAGCACCTTATTTTTTTCTAAAGAAAAATAAAAACAACAATAATACAACTGAATTAAACCCCAGGCACAGAGCCTCTCATCCCTGTCCCTGCCTCCCCCTCTCCCGGCCAGCCCAGGCCTGTTTAGAAGCAGGGCTGGTCTTCAGGAATCACACTACCTCCAAGCTCCCTTTCACTAAACTGCCCGCGATGGGATCCTGTTCCCCACGCAGCACAGCTGGCTTGAAGCGACACGCCACCACCTTCTAACTCTTCCCGGTAGAGGCAATTTCCCCAGGCTCTGCTGTCCTTTGTGCTTCAGATGCAGAAAGCCAGCTTGCAACATTCACAGGATCTTCAGTATAGTCAGCAGTTCCCTCCCTGCTGGGGGAAGGTGGCCACATAAATGGACTGAAGGTAGCCCTGGGCCTGACATGGTCAACCATCCTCACTGCTGTTTCAGCCGCACCCCTCAAAAAAACTATATAAATGCAAAATCTTTTCATTCCCCCATCAATAACTGGAACTAGGGCCAGCAATTAGAAAGCAGATGGCATCCTTAGCTCCTAATGACAACGTCCCGAAAATCTGACACCCCCCCAGCATTCCTTCCTCTCATCGTTGGTCTTTCATTTTTGAGAAAAACCCCCCAAAAAAGTGGTATCTTCACAGGAGAACAAAATACGTCTTGAAGAGTTAACCTGTTTTCTTTAAACATCCTAAGAACTCAATGTTTTCACCACTGACCCCTTAAAAACTTTATTCTGACCTAAGAACAGCAAGCCTTAGCAAGTTACTGGTTTCTATTTACAAATAAAGTAAAACTATTCTTCACGATAGCATGAGCTTGGCTTAATCTTCTCTAACACAAGTAGCAGGAGCTAGGGATCCCCTAGGAGATCCACAAGGACCAACAAGAGATTCCACTTCTCAGGTCCCACGTTACAAAAAAATTCAGAAATACTAAAACTGCCAAACTTGAGTGAATCTCATGGCCATGAGTCAAACAGAGTCACTCTAGAGCTGTTAAATATTTAAGCAGGCTACTGGACATCTTACTCTGCTCCTAGGAATGTCCCTCAATATTTGCATAATTTAGGGCAACTGGGCCTTGAAGACCACAAGCCAGACAAAGGAAATCTCAAAACCGTGAAAGCCACACGAGCCTGGTTTTTCAAATTTGTAAACGGGATATCTTAAGCACCACCATTACGTGTCGAATACAATGATTCTTAAATTCCGCTAAAAAGAACGCTCATCAAAATAGGCATTTTGCCTGTTTTGTTTTACAAAAAAACAATCATTAAAAATACTAAATAGGGTGTGACATATAAAGAGTATGGAAACCCAGGAGACTATTTTTACAGCAGGGCAAAAGTTCTGTGGATCCTCCACGCCGCCAAAGGTGGGAAATACAGGTACAGGGGAGAACCCGGAGCATCCCTGAGACGGGCTTCAGAGGAGCTCTGGCGGCTCGCAGACCGAGAACCCGGCGTCAAGCTCCCGGTCACCTGCCAGGACGCGACCGCTGCCAACTTGGGCACCGCGGCGGCCCGAGCGCGCGCGGGGCTGAGGGGAAAGAGATGAGCGGCGCGGCCAGCCCGCCCTCCCCGCTTGCCAATCACGCCCGCACTGCTGGCACTAGCGCGACTTTGGAGAATGCTCGCTTTTGACTTTGGGCGCCGACGCGCGTGACACAGCTAAGAACAAAAAGAAAGGCCCCGCATCGCCCCAGACCGGCCTCCGCAGGGGAGCCCAGCCCGGGAGACGGAACCCGGAGGGTCGGGGCGGCCCCGGGAAGGAGGCTCCGGCGCGGGAGGTGCGGGGCCGGCCCCGAGCCGACTCCGGTAAAAGGCTGAGGCCCGGGCGCAAGCCGGGGGGTGTTTCCGGGACCCAGCGCGGGGTCCCTGGGCGCGAGCCCGGGGCCGAGGAGGCACAAGGAGAGGTAAGGCGGCCAGAGCGGCCGGAGGGCGCGCCGAGCACGCGCGCCGCCCACTCACCTCCTGCAGCGGCTCCGGTGGCCGCTCGGTGCTGCGAGGCCCGGCTCCCAGGCCGCCCGGGCCGCTCTCCCACCACCGCCGGCCTCGCGCTCCCGCCCGCTCCGCGCCCCGCGCAGCCTCCAGCGCCGCCGCGTCTCCGGCCTCCGCAGCGGCGAGTCCCCGCCCCCGGGCAGCGCCGGCGGCGCGGTGAGGAGGCGGCCTCGCGAACGCGAGGAGGCGAGGCCGTGGCCGCGCCCGGACGCCCGGCCTCCCGGTGCGCGCGCCCTGGCCCGCGGCCGACCTGTGGCTGGAGCCGGGAAGCCCCCGTGGCGCCCCCTCCCCGCCACCAGCCGCCCCTGCCCTCCCCGCTGCGGCTCCCGGCGCGCCTTCTGGTCGCGGCTAGAGAGCCGAGCAGAGCGGTCCAGAGGCTTTCGGAGGAGGCGCGTAAGGTGGGAAGCGGCGGCGGAGAGAAGGGGCCCGGGGAGACACGGGCCCGGGGAGACACGCCCCCCAGCACCCACGCCCCCGCCCCGAGGGAATTTTCCGGAACCCAGAGCTGACCACACCCAGCGCCACACTCCTGGTCATACTCACGTCTCCTTCTCAGTAGTCCCGGGATCTGTGCTCACGAATTTGTCCTTTTTCTTCCACCAGCCCTTCGCAGGTGGTCCTGATCTCCCCACAGCTGTTATCTCTCACCGCTAATTTGTCGGGTTGCAACCCTGGGATGGCCTGCAACAGAAAATGAAGACTCCTGGGCATTGCGCAAGCGGGACCTTCTAGGACTTTCTAAGGATGGGGCTTGGGAATTTGAATTTTAAACAGCGCCCAGGTGGCCTTCGGGCACACGGAAGTTTGAGAAGCACTGTTGAGCCACACCTGCCTGAGAAGATGCCACAAAACTAACGACCTATAGGATAACCATACTAGGAAATTCTAAAGCAGTGGTTCTTAACCCTGACAGCATTGGCCAGACATTGGAATTCTCTGGGATCTTTTAGAGTATTCAGATACCACGGTCCCACCTCTGGAGTTCTGAGCCCGAACATTGGTATTTTTGTTTTAAAGCTTCCCAGATAGTTGTAACATGTGGCCAGGATTGAGAACAGTTTTCCTAGAACCATCTCTTTTTGAACCTACCTGGCTCTAGTGCCTGGGGAAAGAGTCCCTTGGCTCACCCCTCCCAAACCCCAACACCAAAAAACAAGCAGATACACATGCAAACTCCTGAGGGAATGCTCACAGCCAAAACTGTTTTCAACCAGAACAGACTCCCCTTCAAAAAGGTGACCAAGATGTCTTACTACCACCTGAGCGTGGATCTCGTTAACTGCAGGAAAAGTATCTTCATGAGCCAAAACCTTTTACCTGAATCATGAGCTGACAATAATGACCCCTTTAGAGTGATATTCGAGTATATTCCAAAATGATGTTTTCATTACCCATTGTTAGACTGCCACCTGGTCAGACTAAGTGTTCAAAAGCTGAGCATGGGCTTCCCTGGTGGTGCAGTGGTTGAGAGTCCGCTTACCGATGCAGGGGACACGGGTTCGTGCCCCGGTCCGGGAGGATCCCACATG
>NC_041222.1:77806953-77834332 GCF_002837175.3 Physeter macrocephalus
GGAGGATCCCACATGCCACGGAGCAGCTGGGCCCGTGAGCCATGGCCGCTGGGCCTGCGCATCCGGAGCCTGTGCTCCCCAACGGGAGAGGCCACAGCAGTGAGACGCCCGTGTACCGCAAAAAAAAAAAAAAAAAAGTAAAAAGAAACAAGTGAAAATAATGTAAATGTATTTTATTTAACCCACTATATGTAATATATCAGTGGTCCCCAACCTTTTTGGCACCAAGGACCAGTTTCGTGGAAGACAATTTTTCCATGGACTTGGGGGGTAGGGATGGTTTCCGGATGATTCAAGTGCATTACATTTATTGTGCACTTTATTTCTATTATTATTAAATTGTAATATATAATGAAATAATTATACAACTCACCATAATGCTGACAGAGGCAGAGCTCAGGTGGTAATGCGAGTGATGGGGAGCGGCTGTAAATACAGATGAAGCTTCGCTCGCTCGCCTGCCACTCACCTCCTGCTGTGCAGCCCAGTTCCTAACAGGACACAGACTGGTACTGGTCCATGGCCTGGGGGTTGGGGACCCCTGTAATATATTATCATTTCAACATATTATTAATAAAATACAAATGGGACATTTTACATGCAATAAAATATTTAACAGAAAAAAAAATCACTGCTTCAGGTATTTTTTTAAATTAAATTAAATTAAAAATTCAGTTCCTTCTTGGCACCAGCCACATTTCAAATGCTCAATAGCCACGTGTGGCTAGTGGCTGTAACATTAAACAACAAAGGCGTAGAAGGATGGTGTATCCGCTTGGATCTAATCCAGAGAGAGAGAAAACACACAGTAATTTAAACAGGGTACGTTTAAATACAAAGAATAATTAACATAGCAGCAGATTGGACTCATGAGCGTCTGGCTAGTAAAAAGCAAAGAGAACCGTAAAGAATATAGGAACGGAAGGTATTCTGAGCAGCTGCTACTCCGTGGGGCTGAGATAGAGCATCTGAGAAAGAGCTGCCTTTCTATCCACAGGCCACAGGAATAAAACTGAGACCTCCGTGGAGAGGGCTTGTGGCTCCCTGAGTGGCAGAGAAGTTGCTGTGGCATCAGCAGAACTTGCTGAAAATCCGCCCTCCAGAAATCACCTTCTAAGCTGCCCAGGAAAGCTGTTCATGGGTTGGTTTCTCACGGGAGGTGCTCTCCTACAAAACTGCTCCAGGTGCCTGGAGAAGCTGCTGGTTGCTGCCGGCCACCGTGGCGCTGCAGAGCTGGGCGCTGGGGGAGGCCGCGTGCGCGGCAGGAGCTCGGCACAGGCCTGGAAGTGTGGAGAAATACACCAGCATGATGACAGGCCTAGAAAGAGAAAAGCAAGGGGACTAGTTTGGATTGGGGAGTCGTTATAGATGGGAGGGTAAGATAGAAATGCAGTAAGATAGAAAGGTGGACCCAAGGGTTCTACCTCAGACTCAACAAACCATTCTATACAATATTGTAATTTTCCCCAAATACCACTTTGGTCACATCACCCCTCTCTTAATAACTTTCCATGGCTTTTCCGTGCCTATATAGAATTTAGCGTCCTAGTCTCTCGGTCCAAACTTCCTCAAGACAGGCCACTCTCCTGTGCTCCCCACAGACCAGCTTTGCTCTGCTATTCTGCCTAGAAGGTCCCCCTTCCCCCTTTCCTTTCCTCACAACTCAGCCCAAAAGTCCCAGTCAGAACCAACTCCAGTAGTACCCACCACAGTCTGCCCACAATGTAAAATCAGTAAAGTTCCCAAGGGGAGGGACTGTCCTTTGTTAGCGTGGTTGCCTCCCTGGCACTTACACAGTAGGTGCTAGATAAATACTCCAAACTGGACTACAAGCTCCTGTGGGCAGCACAGTGCCCAGGACATTGGAGGCACTCTCCAGGTATTAAATACATGAAATCAGTGGCATGGAATAGAATAGAAAGTCCTTGTCGTAAACCTCTTGCTGTGTGTGCTTTGTAGCATCCATTTTTCCCTTCCTCAGGTATGTATTTCTCACTGACTTTTCAATCCTAAATGCCTGTGGCAAACAGAGCAGTTATCCCCAAAGATGTATTTCAACGTCCTAATCCCAATAATCTGTGAATATTACTCCATATGGCAAAAGAGGTGATTAAATAAAGATCTTGAGAGGAGGAGCTTGGGCTTCCCTGGTGGCGCAGTGGTTGGGAGTCTGCCTGCCGATGCAGGGGACACGGGTTTGTGCCCCTGTCTGGGAAGATCCCACATGCCGCGGAGCGGCTGGGCCTGTGAGCCATGGCCGCTGAGCCTGTGCGTCCGGAGCCTGTGCTCTGCAACGGGAGAGGCCACAACAGAGAGATGCCCGCGTACCACAAAAAAAAAAAAAAAAAAAAAAAAAGGGAGGAGGAGCTTATCCTGGATTATCCATCTGGGCCCGAAATGCAGCCACAGGTGTCCTTAAAAGAGGAAGGCAGAGGGAATTTTGGACAGAAGAGAGATGGAAGCTATGTGACCACAGAGGCAGAGACTGGAACGATGTGGCCACAAGCCAAGGAATGCCTGGAGCCACCAGAAGCTGGAAGAGGTAAGCAATGGATTCTTCCCTAGAGCCTTTGGAGAGAGCACAACTTTACCTTCACTACCATGTCAGGATAAAACTTCTGTTGTGGTAAGCCACCCAGTTGTGGTAATTTGTTATGGCAGCCACCGGAAATTAATACCATGTCCAATTCCAGGGGTTGTAGTGATTGATTCACACATGGGCACATGACCCAGTTAATGCATTGAGACTCTGTTAACAGGACATTTGCTGGAGCTGCTGGGAAAGGGAAGCTCTTTTTGCCACTAAGGCAACCCATACTAGGAAAAGATAAGCCTAGAGCTGTCTGGGGACTCCATGTGGAGACGTCAGCCTAACATGTTGAAAAAGACAGAGACAAAATCTAGTGTTGCTATCATTTGATCTTCTGTATCCAGCCATATCCGCAGCCAGTCCTATCCCTGGACTTTCAATTTTATCAGCCAATTAATTCCCCATTTTACTTAAGCCAGTATGAGCTGGGTTTCTGTCACAAGCAGCCCAAAGAATTCTAACTCATAGAGACTTTTCGTTACCTGCATAGGATTGTCAGATATATATGAATTGTAGATAAACAACAAATAAATTTTTAGTGTAAGTATGTCCCAAATATTGCATGGGTCTGATGCCATATGTGTATATATTGTTGTTTAACTGAAATTCAAATTTAACTTGGCATCCTGTTTTCTTGGTTTTGGGGGTTTTTGTCTTTTGCCAAGTCTGGCAATCCTATGTTGAAAGAAGGTTTTTTATTGATTATCTGAAACCTTTGAAAGGCCAGTTGTTATAGTACAAAGGAAGATAGACATAATCTTTACTCTAAGTAGATACGTCATAATTTTAGGCATTTGAATTACTGTCTTCAGTCTCTTGTATTGACTGGGGCTGTAAAAGAATATGATTATAGCCTCATAATGTCATGAACCTTCATATGATTTGAAGTTGAGAAGGACACATTATCAGTTTTTAATAGCCTGAGCAATACTGAGCAAAGCAGTAGAAAGGTGCCTGAATGTGTTGAGATACCTACAACAAAGATGTAAAAATAAATAAATAAATAAAAGAAACTAGTATTTTAAAAACAAAACAAACAAACAAAAAACTGATCCTCTTCCAGATCTGCTTTCACAGTGTCCTCTACTTGGTGTGATGTACCCATTAGGGTGTGGTCCAAATGCAAAGGATTATGGGAGACCCAGCTGGAAGAGCAGAGAAGGGGGCCAGGCAATGACCATTGAGCAGGTGAGAAAAAAAAAAGATGGCCAAGCTGAGGGTATCCTGAAATCTGGAGACCAGCCTGACGGCATGAAATCTGACATATATAAAACAGTACCCCAGCCCAGGATATATGAGAATAGTGTTGTGTGTTTTTTGCACCCAGATGCAGTGTTGAAGAAAAGAAGGTTCTTCTACTTTACTAATGCTTGCATGTCTTTGGTTCTCAAAAGCCCCTTCAAAAGACTTCTGCGGTAGATTAGTTCTTTAACCTTGAGACGTATATCTAGAATGAGGGATTCACAGTTTGTTTTAACTTTGCAGCAAAGGTAAGAATACTTGAAAACTTACAAACTTGAGAAGTTGCCTGGCTCAACGACTCTTCTGCTATTGCTTATTTTTCAGTGAAGTTTGAGAAAGGAGGATATTTCTTGAAAATACAGTTTGAAATATCAATTGTATTTCAGTCATTTCTGCCCTTTGTTTTGATGTGGATTCTTTTTTTTCACGCAAGTATATAGTTAAGCACTGTGGAATAGAGTACATGCATCCGATTCTGCTGTCCTAGCTTTTGTTTACGTTCCCACTGACTGACCATCTTACCAAATCTGGCAAGTTCTCCACACCCAGCAAGATCTTCTCACAGCTTGTGTTAAGAACTACTTCGTGTCACCTAGGGTGACATAGTGAGATCACACCCTTGTGGGTATGGGATGGGTCATGCCCAGTAATCGTCTTCAGAAAGAAAGAACTAAAGTGGGTGGGTCAGTCTCCTTGGTCTGGAGCAGTGGTTCTCAGCTGAGGGTGGTATCCTGCACCGAGGGAGCATTTGGAAATGTGAGGAGACTTTTTTTGTTGTTCTAAATTATATTTTACATATAACATTGGGTAAATTTAAGGCGTATAACATGTTAATTTGATGTATTTCTATATTGTAATATGATTGCCATTGTAGCAATATTTAGCACCTCTATCATGTTTCATAATTATCATTTCTTTTTAGTGATTGGAATAATGAAGTTTAGTCTCTTGGCAAGTTTGATGATTATAACCAGTCTTGTTTATAAGTCTGTTTTTAAACAGTGATTCATGGGGGTGGGGAGAGGTCTGCTATTGACCTTAATTGGGGATCCTACACAGCAAAAAATGCTCCTACCCCAATGCCATTAGATTCTCTGGTCTCAACAGAGAGCCTAATGATCCAGTGAGCAGTACAAGGATAGTCACCCTACGGAAAGACCTGGGAAAGATCTTTATTCCCTGTAGGGTTCCACCCTATGGGACATGAACTTTAAGCACAGAAAGGGAGCTTTGCTTTGTTTATCATTTTAGGATTGGGTTCAGCTGCCAGTGACAAGAAACCCAAAGAATAGTGGCTTAAGCCCACAAAGTTCCATTCTCTCACAGATGAGTCTCCAAGTAGACAGTCTTGGCTGAAGTAGCAGGTCTGCAGAGTCAGCAGGAATTCCAGCTCCACTGCTCCTAGATGTGGCCTTCATCTTCATGGTCCAAGATGGCTGTTTAAGCTGAAGCTGACACTTTCACATTCCACCCAGATGAAGGAGAAAAGGAGAAAGAAGAGCTCGTTCTCTCCCTTTGAGGACACCTCTCAGAAGTTGCATATGACATTTCTGTTTACATTCCTTGGCCAGAACTTTGTCTCATGTCCATTCCTAGCTGCAAGGTAGCTGGGAAATAGAGGCTCCTATTCTGGGTAGGTGTGCCCAGCTGTGGGCACACAGAAGAAAGAAGCAGTGTTTAGCCACAGCTAGCAATTTCTGCCATTCCTAGCAAGGCAGATTACCTACATCAATAAAGTGAAGCGCTAGTATGTTATTAAAGCTGGTCCAGCCTTGACTAAGTAGGGAAAGAAAAAAAGTATTGACTTGCCTTGGCCCCAGAATTCTTTGACACTCCTCCCATTGAGACTGGGTCTGTGTCTCCTCCCCATAAATCTGGGTGGGGACTTATGACTGCTCCAACAAATAGAGCACAGCATAACTGATGTCATACAAGGCAGCACAGCTGCCCTCTGGCTTTCTCTGGGATGTTCGCCATTGGGACCCAGCCACCACGCTGTGAGGGAGCCCAGGCCACATGGAGGCCACATGTGGGTGTTCGGCCGCCAGCCCCAGCTGTGGTCTTAGCCAGCAGCTACCATCAACTGCCAGACATGTGAGTGAAGAAGCCTCCAGATGATTCCCCCTCTATTTCCAGAGTCACCGACTGCTGTGACCTGAATGTGTCCCACCGCCAGATATTTAACCCCCAAGGTGATGGTATAAGGAGATGGGACCTTTGGGAGGGACTAGTGCTTTTACAAAGAGACCCCAGAAAGCTCCTTTCTCCTTTCACCATGTGAGGACACAGTGAGAGGTCGGCAGTCTGCAACCTGGAAGAGGGCTCTCACCTGGTCCTCTGACCTCCAGCACCGTGAGAAATAAATTTCTTTTGTCTGTAAGCCACCCAGTCTGTGGTATGTTGTTACAGCAGCCTGAATGGACTAAGAGAGCCTTTGGGTTTTCCATGTGACTGTGACTGCAGGAGGGACCCTGAGCAAGAAGTGCCCAGCTGGGTCCAGGCAGCACCAGGGCTTTCGGGAGGATCACAGAATGATTATTGTCTTAAGCCACTGCGTTTGGGGGTGGTTGTTTATGCAGCAATAGATAATCAGAACAGCCCGCAGAACACTGACACTTTAGTGTTGACTGGTTTTCCAGCGCATTCCTAAGGCCAGTGAGTGTCAGTCAATCAGGAGAGACATCAAGAACACAGTAAATCAGGGCCCAGCGGGGCGGGTGGGGTGGGGATGGGGGTGGAGATTGCGGAGAGAGAGGATGTTGCTTAGAAAGCAATGCAGCTGCTCTTCATCATCAAGGGCATCTTCTTCCACCATCAGCCTTGGTGGCACTAGTTCTTCACATGGTACACTCAGAAGAAACCACATGATGTGAATAAAAAAGTAAGGAAGCTGGGAGCCAAAGAAAAGGAGGAAAATGTGTTATGTGTGCCAAGGGACTGTGACTGGAAATAGAGAAAGACAAGAATCCAAAATTCTAAATTATATTGTCCACTGTGTATATTTATACCACATCTTCTTTATCCATTCATCTATTGATAGGCACTTATTGCTCTCATATCTTGGCTACTGTGAATAATACTGAAATGAACATAGGGGTACATGTATCTTTTTGAACTAGTGTTTTGTTTTCTTTGGAAAATAACCCAGAAGTAGAATTGCTGGATCATTTTGTTCTCCATAGTGGCTGCACTAATTTACATTCCTAGCAGCAGTGCACGAGCATTCCCTTTTCTCTACATCCTCGCCAACACTTGTTATTTGTGGTCTTTTTGATGGTAGCCATTCTGACAGGTATGAGGTGATATCTCATTGTGGTTTTGATTTGCATTTCCCTGATGATGAATAATGTTGAGCATCTTTTCATGTGTCTTTTGGCCATTTGGAGAGAAGTCTATTCAAATCCTCTGCCTATTTTTTAATCAGGTTGTTTGTTTTTTTGATGTTGAGTTATATGAGTTCTTATATCTTTTGGATATTAACCCCTTATCAGATATATCATTTGCAAATATCTTCTCCCATTCAGTAGGCAGCCTTTTCGTTTTGTTAATAGCTTCCTTTGCTGTGCAAAAGTTTTTTAGTTTGATGTAGTCCTGTTTTATTTTTGTTTTGTATTTCTTGCTTGAGGAGACATATCCAAGAAAATATTGCTAAGACCAATGTCAAAGAGCATACTGCCTGTGTTTTCTTCTCGGAGTTTTACAGTTTCAGGTCTTACATTCAGGTCTTTAATCCATCTTGACTTTATTTTTGTACACTGTGTGAGAAGGTAGTCCAGTTTGATTCTTTTGCATGTAGCTGTCCAGTTTTCCCAGCACCGTTTATTGAAGACAGTATCATTTCCCAGTTGTATAATCTTGCCTCTTTGTCATAGATTAACTGACCATGTCAGTGTGGGTTCATTTTTGGGGGTCTTTATTCTGTTCCATTGACCTACATGTCTGTTTTTGTGCCAGTACCATACTATTTTAATTACCATAGCTTTGTAGTATAGTTTGAAATCAGGTAGCATGACACCTCAGCTTTTTTCTTCTTTCTCAAGATTGTTTTGGTTATTCAGGCTCAGGACCAAAAAATTTTAAGTAGACACACTTAAAAATTATTGATGGGGAATTCCCTGGTGGTCCAGTAGATAGGACTCGGCACTTTCACTGCCAAGGATGCAGGTTCAACCCCTGGTTGGGGAACTGAGATCCCACAAGCTGCGTGGTGCAGCCAAAAAATAAAATAAAAATTTAAAAAAATAAAGTGATAACTTATTTTTTTAACTATTTGTGACCCCCAAAGAGTTTTTGATCATGTGAGTTCCACTATCAATATTTTAGAAATTAAAAAAATATTTATTACTTTATTTAAAAACAAGTTCATTCCATGTTAACATAAATAATACTCTTCACATTACCTTGTGGGAAATGGGGCTCAGAGGACTGGCATGAATGTTGATGCCTCTGCCTACTGCTCTGGCTGTGATTAATCAACTGTCCTTTGTCTCTGCCTCAGAAGTCTCCTGTCGTCTATGAGCATCCGTGACACCATGATATGCTAATTTGTACTCTTTGAAGGAGGGCAAAACCTCAGCCTTCACAGTTCTTGAAATAACCTCTAACTGAGACTCAGCATACCTTCCATTTTAATGTAGCAATAGACCTCACTGTATTCACAGTACCCATGACTTTGTAACCAATAGAAAACACAGATATTTTCATAACATACCATATTTGTATCAAATATCTCTAAATAACATTTATGCATATCAACACTTTGAAATCAGGGTACTTAATCTTATTGATATATTAAACAAGCATGTATATTACTATATCACAATTTGTTTTTTAATATATTGACAACTGTATTTCAACATGATTGGTTTCTTTTTCTTTTATTTTTATGTATTTAACATTTTTATTCTAAGAAGGGTTCCATAGACTCCTGATCTAGGCACTCTGTTCATTGCCTGAGGCTCTGAATAGCACAGGAAAACCAGAAAGAAAAAAAAGTTTCAATTATTGTTGTTTGAATTTTCCAAGCCCAGGCGCCAGGGAGAAATGGAGGGATGCATGCATGTAGAAAGAGATTTGGAAGACATGAAAGCAGTAAAAGCCTTCTGTACCTGAATCTGGAAGGGAGTCCCTGGACTGGGGGGAGGGGATTGGACACAGGTGTGAGACTGATGAAGTCTGGATGGGGGTACAGAATCTGAAGGGTGGATTTCACTTCTAGAGGACATCAGCCTCCTCTTGACATCCAGGAGGCCTCATGGGGGCTTCTCCAGCCTGCGGCCCACCTGCTCTCCATCTGAGTGAGCCACAGAACTGCCTCACCTCAGTCTACCTTCTCAGAGACTGGTGAGGCCCCCTTCCTCCACAGCCAGAGGCCCCCATGCTGTACCTGTGTCAGTCACCAAATTGTGTTCAGTCCCAAGCAACTCACTTCTCCCCCATTCCATAGCCCAGGATGCAAGCCTCATGAGTTGTAGGGTGGCTCTAAGCCCTTAGAGGGATGGTGCATTGTGGAACAGAAGGTCCCCTGGCCTATATACTGGGTCACCCCTATACTGGGTGAGCATCTTGAGGTTCTCCTCAGCATTGGGTTAAAGAAAAGCTCTATCAGATATATACAGGAGAGGAAAGAGGTCTGGAGGTGTGTAGTAATTTGCCCAAGAGATAATCTCTCCCTATTTTTAATGTCTGTGAGCTAGGAAATGCAGAGTTGCCCCTTTAGCAGGCCTGAAATGGCTGTGACCCCAGATCTGCCCTTGTGTGGGAGCAGGTACCCCCCTGCCCTTCGTTGGTGCTGATTTCAGCATTGTGCTCCTATTGCTATGGTAATGAGCCGTGAAAGCTTTTCAAGCTGGCCAGGAAGAGCAACCTGCATAAAAGAGAGGATCAATCAGGGCTACAGTTTGACATTTGAAAGGAGTCAGAGTAGAGAGACGAAAGTTTGAATTATTGACGGAAGAAATACAACAGTGCGGCCAGCTTACCCCAGGGGAGGAGAAGGGGCAGGAGAAGGGGCACATTTTGGGAGGCTCAGAAGTAGCTTGTCCTACCCCCAGCTATCTCCCTGAAAAGCCTAACTGTTCCAGACGTCTGATTTTGCACCGTTTGTACTGTATCTCCTTGTTTGATTACCTACATATGTGTATTTTTAAGCAAACCCTCCAGAGATGAAAAATACATATATCAAGACAGTAAGACATTTGATTTTAAAATTTAAAAAAGGCATTTTAAAAAGATCTTTTCCTTTTTCTCTATCAGAATAGAGCACCATTCACATATGGATGGAGCAGCTAGTAAGGGGCACGTGTGGCAAAGAAGAATGAGCAAAGAATGGAGAGAGGGTTGCTGAAGATGGGCTTGTGAATTGCCTAAGATTCCAGGACTAGTGATAAAGAAAAACTCACTCAGAACACTGACAACACCAAATGCTCCAAGGAAGTGAGCAACAAGAACTCTCATTCATTGCTGGAGGGAACACAAAATGAAACAAGCTCTTTGGAGGACAGTTTGGCGGTTTCTTACAAAACTTAATATACCCTTCCCATAGGATCCAGCCGTCATGCTCCTTGGTATTTACCGAAAGAAGCTGAAAACTTATGACCACACAAAAACTTACACATGGATGTTTATAGAAACTTTGTTCATAATTGCTAAAACTCGGCAGCAGCCAAGGTGTCCTTCAGTAGTGAATGGATGGATAAACATTGGTCCATCCAAGACAATGGAATATTATTCAGTGCTAAAAAGCACTGAGCTGTCAAGCCATGAAAAAGACATGGAGGAACCCTAAATGCCAATCACTAAGTGAAAGAAGCCAGTCTGAAAAAAAGTCTAAATCATACAGTTACATACTGTATGATTCTAACTGTATGACATTCCAGAAAAGGCAGCTATGGAGACAGGAAAAAAATCAGTGGTTGCCTGGGGTTGGGATGGGGGTAGGATGAATAAGTGAAGCACAGAGGAGTTTTAGGGACTCTGTAATGATGGATACATGTCATTATACATTTTTTTAAAACCCATGGAATATATAACACCACGAGTGAATCCCAAGGTAAACTATGGACTTCTGGCATGATATATCAGTGTAGGTGCATCTGTTGTACCAGATGTATCACACTGATGGGGATGTTAACACATAGGGTGGGAGTAGGGGGAAGTATGTGGGAAACTCTTCCTTCCTCTCAATTTTACTGTGAACCTAAAACTGCTCTTTAAAATAAAGTCTTAAAAAATAATGATTAAAAAAAATGGTAGGTTGTACTCTTATAAGTAAAATGTTACTTAATCATGCTTCATCTTGGTATAAATTATTTATTAATATACATTTGTATTAGTTTGCGAGGGCTGCCATAACAAAGTACTATAGATGAGGTGGCTTAAACAACAGAAATTTTTTTCTCATAGCTTTGGAGGCTAGAAGTCTGAGCTCAAGATGTCAGCAGGGTTGGTTTCCCTTGAAGCTTCTCTCCTTGGCTTATAAATGGCTGTCTTCTCCCTGTGTCCTCACATGGTGTCCCCTCTGTACCTGTGTCCTAATCTCCTCTTCTTATAAGGACATCAGTCATATTGGATTCGGGCTCACCCTAATGACCTTAATTACCTCTTTAAAGACTGTCTCCAAATACAGTCACATTCTGAAGTGCTAGGGGTTACAGCTTCAACTTATGAATTTTGAGGGGACACAATTCAGCCCATAACATGTTTGTAAAATAAAGCTGTTTTGTTACTTGTAAGCAGTTTTCTAAAAATGGTTGTGTAACATAGAATTAAATAGACATAATTCCTTCACTTGATGCTAAAACAAGGAGTCGCTAGCTCTGCTCTTAATAAAAAATGTAAATAAACAGTAAAGATTCAAAAAGAACACAGACCTGGAAGTCTGATAAATACTAGTACAAACATCTGTGACAATAGCCAACAATTCCCAGTGATAACCATCTGTCATATATTGTGCTAAATTCTTATTTACTCCCTGCAACAACTCCATGAAATAGATACAATTATTATTATTATTTTACAGATAAGTATAGGCTTGGAAGGTAAATGACTTGCTCCAGTCACAGGAAGTGGGAGAAGTAGTGCTGAACACCAGGTGCCTCAGGCTCCAGAAGCCAGACTAGCGGCTGCTTTGCTCTACAGTAAGTCCGCTACATACAAACCTTCAAGTTGCGAACTTTCAAAGGTGTGAACATGTGTTCGCAAGTCCAATCACATAGGTTAGTTCACGTGTCTGGCGTACACTGTCACATGCATGCATCCTCTACAAGTGGTTGAGCTTTTGTGTACTTTACTGTACAGCACTGTATAGAGTACAGTAGTACAGTATCTTTATTTCAAGCCCAGGATGTCTGGAAGCAAGCGTAAAAGCAGCGGTTTTTATAGCTGATACTGCTAAGTCTCCTGTTGCTGACGATCCTTCAGCTCTACCATCTGCCACCTCCTCTCCCTCCTGCAGTCAGTAGCTCTTCTTGCCTGTTCACTCGATGTGCCCCTGTATGCCACCTGTTGTACTGTACTACTGTACTTTTCAAGGTACTGTACTGTAAGATTAAAA
The DNA here is from genome assembly GCF_002837175.3 of Physeter macrocephalus. Lineage (NCBI taxonomy): Eukaryota > Metazoa > Chordata > Mammalia > Artiodactyla > Physeteridae > Physeter > Physeter macrocephalus. Next base: position 77,819,340 of record NC_041222.1, read on the forward strand.
ATGTTGTCTTTATTTTTTGTGTTTGTTTATTTTTTATGTATTATTTGTGTGAAAAGTATTATAAACCTATTACAGTACAGTACTATATAGCTGACTGTGTTAGTGGGGTACCTAGGCTAACTTTGTTGGACTTACGAACAAATTGGACTTAAAAACGCTCTCTTGGAATGGAACTCGTTCGTATGTAGGGGACTTACTGTACTGGACGTAGTTCATACCCTGATGGTGCTCCAAGTTCATAGACACCAGCAAGAGCCTTTCTGACCAAGGCCTCTTGGTGACCAGAATACATGAATTCAGGTCCGGCTCTGTGTCCTAATACAAGCCTGAGCCACCATTTGGTAGCATGGTATTCTTTTCCTATATGCCCGAAAGTGGTATTTTCATGAGGTAGAAATGAAACTTTTTGGTATTTTCTTGCATGGAATATTTAGATACAGTGAAATGCACAGACACTCACTGGGTTGACAAATGGATTTACCTGTGTAACCACAAAACCTGCCTGAATTCTTGTCCAGCCTCTTATCAATTTCTACCGATTAAAGAGTCCAAGAACCCAGGTCGGTAACAATGAGGCATTTGCTTTTTAATCCTTTACCCATTTAGCTGAAGAAATGAGGTCGTCACAGTGAGATTTCAGGGTGGACCTTAAATGGAGAGGCAGCTGTCGGCATCTTGGCCTTGAATCCACATCACATAATGAAGCTGTGTACATCGCAGGACCTTAAGGAAACAGCTACAGAGCCTGTCACCTGGGGTGCCTGTTTGAAAAGCTAATGTTGGGCCCAATCTTTAGGAACATTGATTCCATGGCTAGAGTGGCGCCCATAAATTTGGATTTTAAGACAAGATCCTAAGTCATTACTCTATGCTTTGAGAAATGTTGCCTTGGGAGTGAAGGAAATGAAGTAAGACACAATTTTGACACTGTACGATTCTGAGAGACTCTTCCAGCCCCCCCGCCACACCAAATCAAGGGGTGTGTATTAGTGTGCTGGGGCTGCCGTTACAAATTACCACAAACTGGGTGGCATAAAAAACCAGAAACATGTTTTCTCAGAGTTCTGGAGGCTAGAAGTCTGAATTCAAGTCGCAGGCAGGGCCATGCTCACTCTGAAGGATGAGAGCATAAAGGAGGATGCTTCCTTGCCTCTTCTAGCTTCCGGTGGCTACTGGCAATCCTTGGTATTCCTTGGCTTATAGCTACACCACGTCTGGTCTCTGCTTCCTCTCTTCACATGGCTTTCTTCCCTGTGTGGATCTCTGTGTATCCTTTCCTCTTACAAGGACACCAGTGGTTGGATCTAGGGCCCACCCTAATCCAGTAGGACCTCATCTTAATTTACATCTTAGTTATATCTGCCAAGACCCTATTTCCAAATAAGGTCACAGTCACAAGTACTGGAGGTTAGGTTAGGATGTGAACATATCTTTCTGGGGGATACAATTCAACCCATTACAGGTTCTGTACTCTGCTACTCAAAATATGATGCTCAGACCAGCGGTACTGGTCTCACTTAGGAGCTGTTAGGAATGCAGACTCTTGGAGTGTATCTCAGACCTACTGAATCAGAAACTGCATTTTTAACAAGATGCCTGGGTGATTAATCTGCATATTAAAGTTTGAGAAGTGCTTTGTTACAGGTCCAAATAGTTCGAAGTAAAAAGGACAAATGTTCTTTTCACACCTAACCCTGGGAAATAAGGGTTTGTGTTCCCTGGAATTTCCAGCTATATTCCATTTATCCAGTTGGAATCATCTCTTTAACCCCACAGCAATAGATTCTTTTGAGAATTTGCTCTGTATTTAGTTTTACAGATGGCAGAGACTAATCCTTGTCCCTCATTATCTGTTCTCTTCTTTTCAGCAGCAGCAACCTTGAGTTTCAGTGGGACATGTGACCACCCTGAATATACTTTCCATTTTCCCAGCTTTCCTGGAAGCAAAGCCTGCCCATGTGGCTAAGTTACTTACAGCCAGTGGGGTGTAAAGGGAAGTGATGTATGTATAATAGTTTCTGGGACATAGACTCAAAAGGAGGGGATGTATACTTTCTTTTCTCTTTCTTCCATCCAAATGAAGCAGAAGAAAGGAAATAAATATCAAAGTGGAAATCAGTGATATAGAAAACAAAACAATAGACAAAATTAATGAAAATCTGATTTTTGAGAAGATTGATAACATTGATAAACTTCTAGACAGACTGATCAAATAAAGAAGAAAAGACAGGGCTTCTCTGGTGGCGCAGTGGTTGAGAGTCCGCCTGCCGATGCAGGGGACACGGGTTCGTGCCCCGGTCCGGGAAGATCCCACATGCTTCAGAGCGTCTAGGCCCGTGAGCCATGGCCGCTGAGCCTGTGCGTCCGTAGCCTGTGCTCCGCAACGGGAGAGGCCACAACAGTGAGACGCCCGCATACGGCAAAAAAAAAAAAAAAAAAAAGAAGAAAAGACACATATTACTAATATCAGGAATGAGATGGGCGACAGCTACAGATTAAACAACGTAATGCCAATAAATTCAACAACTTAGATGAAATGAGCAAATTCCTGAGAGATATAAACTCTAGACATAAACCCTAGCTCACTGAAGAAAAGCATACATAACCAGAGTAACCCTATATTTATTGAAGAAATTGAATTTGTAATTAAAAACCATCTCATAAAGAAAACTCCAAGCTGCTATAGTCTGAATCGTTGTGTCCCTCCAAAATTTATATGTTGAAACCTAGCCCCCGAGGTGATGATATTAAGAGGTGGGGGGCCTTTGGGGTGATTAGCTCATGAGCATAGAGCCCTCGTGAATGGGATTAGTGCCCTTTTAAAAGTGGCCGGAGAAAGCTCCCTTGCTCCTTCCACCATGTGAGGATAAAATGAGAAGTCAGCTGTCTGCACTAGGACGAGGGCTCTCACCAGAACCTGACCATGAGGGCACCTTAATCTCGGACTTCCAGACTCCAGAACTGTGAGAGAGAAATTTCTGTTGTTTATAAGCCACCCAGTCTGTTATTTTGTTATGGCAGCCTGAATGGACTAAGACACAAGCCCCAATGGCCTTACTGGTGAATTTTAAAAAGGATTTAAGGAAAAAATAATAAAAATTCTACACAAACTCTTCCTCCAAAATTGAAGAGGAAGAATAAGCAATACTTTCTAACTCATTCTACAATATAAGGCCAGCATCACCCTGATCCTGACACCAGTCAAAGGTAACACAAGAAAATAAAAAACTGCAGACCAATATCCTTCATGAATATGGGCGCAAAAATTCTAACATTTTAACAAGTTGAATCCAACAATATATTAAAAGGATAATACAACATGACCAAGTGGGGTTTATCCAGAATGCAGAGTCATTTTAACATTTGAAAATCAGTTACTATAATTCACTATATTAGCTAAAACAACAAGAACAAACAAATCATATGATCATCTTAATAGATGGAGAAAAAGTGTTTGACAAAATCCAACATTCATTTCTTATAAAAACTCTCAGCAAACTAATAGTAAAAGGGAACTTCTTCAATCAGATAGAGGGCATCTGCAAAAAACCTGTCTGACGTCATACTTAATGGTGAAAGACTGAATATTTTCCCCCTAAGATCGGGAATAGGACAGGGATGTTTTCTCTCACCACTTTTATTTAACATTGTACTAGGGGTACAATTGGACAAGAAAAATAAATAAAAGGCATCCAGATTGGAAAAGAACAAGTAAAACTGTCTTTATTTGCACACAAGTGCATCTATCAGAACATTCCATCAGAATATCAGATGGAATTTGAAAAATGAAATAAACAAAAAAACACTAGAACCAAGAATTTGGCCATTTCTTAAAAAGCTAAACATATATCTACCATATGATCTAGCCATTCCACTACTAGATATTTAACCAAAAGAAAAGGAAATATTCATCCATACAAAGACTTGTACACAAATGTTCATAGCCACTTTATTTGCAAGAGCCCCAAACAGGAAACTACCCCCATCCGTGGGTAAATGGATAAGAAAGAATGTAATATATCTACAGAATAGAGTACTCCTCAGCAATAAAAAGGAATGAACTATTGACACACACAGCAACATGGATGACTCTCAAAGTAATTTTTCTGAGTGAAGAAACCAGACAAAAAGAGAATAAATATTTGTATGATTCCATATATTTTTTAAAAGTCTACATATTTTAGAATTGGAATTGTTGAAAGGTGATCAAAAGGTACAAACTTTCAGTTGCAAGATAAATAATTACCAGGGCTGTAATGTACAGCATGATGACTGTAGTTAACACTGCTGTGTGATATGTAGGAAAGTTGTTAAGAAAGTGAATCCTAAGAGGCCTCATCACAAGGAAAACATGTTTTTCCTTTTTGATTTCTCTTTTTGTTGTATCTATGTGAAATGATGGATGTTAACTAAACTTATTGTGGTGATCATTTCACAATATACGTAAATGAAACCATTATGCTGTGCACCTTGATGAAATAAAATTTATATTTTAAGACAGGACAAGAAAAAATTAAATATAAATTCTCTTTGTGTGTCTGTTTGGGCCTCCTCCCTCCCTGATGTGCAGTGTGCATCTGCATTACACATTAACCAGGGCTCCTCAGAGATGGGAGAGCCTGCTCAACCGTAAAGATCATTTTTTTTTCTTTCTTCTGATGCTAGTAATATAACTTCTTAAAGAATAACGTTCTTTCGCAGCTCTGTGGGGGGTCATGGTGACTTGCTGCTTGCTTTGTACGTGCTTACCTGGACTATGTATCCTTGGTGAACTTTATGTAACATATCAGTATGTCATTTTGATGTATGACCCTTTGTCTCAGAAAGTGTATTTGACTTCCAACAGGAGGAAGAGTTCTCAGAGCTTTCTGAGAATCTGCTTCTGCGGTTATAATTCTCAGTTTGGTTCTAATAAAATCCCCTTTTTTTCCTCTTAACTTGATAGTTAATTGAATTTTCTTCAACAACCTTAAATTTATACTGTGATGTGTGTCAACTCTATCTCAATAAAACTGGGGGAGGGAGTCTAGAAAATGCAATTTATATGGACAGAAAGCACATCAGTGGTTGCCTGGGGTTGAGGAATGGATGGGGAGGGTCGGGAGGGCCTTTTAAACATTGAGGTGAAAATTAAATTAAATTAAATTAAATTAAAAAGTAAATGCCAGAGTGAACTAAGGAAAAGTCCTAGAGGACATTAAGAGACGTGATCAGAGGTAATGCCCATTCCAGGCAAAGGTTTGCCTTTCTTAGCATTTCCTCATCCTGACGTGTTTATTAAGGAGGATGCTAAAAGCTGAGGTAATTATATTAATGATAATTATGGATGTATTTGCTACAAGCAGACAGTTCGTGGGCAAAACAATAGAAGGGAATGGGAAATGAAGTCTCTCCCTCATGAGCTTCTTCCTAAAATAAAATTCTGCATTATTAATGTGGTAACACATATTTTGGAGGGTAGCTAGTAATCTTTGCTTAAGTGGAATATGTATTTTCTAGGAGATGTTTAATAGGAAGATAATTCTTGTAAGCTCCTTGCAATTATAATGCATCTTTATGAAAAATTAGAACTTTTAATATTCAAATATTTTAAATATCTCTTTAAAAAGAAAAGAGAGAGATATGATTCGGCCACCTGTGTCTGCTAACTGGTGCTTATTGAAGTTGGTTCCTACCCTCCCACAAAGACTGCATGACAGGGGCCTTATCCTTCTTGATGGTCACATTTCAAAGGAAAGGCTCCATTTGAGAAAGACATTCCTGGGTTGTAGAAGATACATATACTTCTCAAAGAGACAGGACAAAGGACTTAAAATTGCAAGTTTTCTAACATAAATGCTCTAAGAAAAGGGAGGTGGAGGGGGCTTATCAGCTCTTGGCTGGAACAAACAGTAAATTCTTTTGGCAGTCTGGGTTTTCCCAGGCAGGAACTTAGGGGGGCTGGGTCAACCCAGGGACACAGAGTTAGGCTACTAGGAGCCAAGTTAGAGTTTGGTCAAGTCTCTTAGTGTTGGGGATTGCATGGAGTCTTCGTGTTGAGAGATTTTGCAATTTTCAATACATATGTCAAACATCAAATTATACACTTTAAATGTGTACAGTTTATTGTCTGCCAACTATGCCTCGATAAAACTGCCTTAAAAAAGAAAACACAGCATCGTAAATTAACTATATTTCAATTAAAAAAAGAAAAGGAAGGAAAAGGAGAAAGTCTTGTTGGTTGAGATCTCAGATGGGGAGGGAACCAGAAATTCAGCTTCTTTCTTGATAAAGAGTTTCTTTGCTTTGGGACCAGATGTGACCATGGCATAGGGTTAAAAAATACCTTGCTCAGACACAACATTTCCTAATGGTCTCAGAAATAACTTAGTGTCTTTGTAAACACCCATAGCCCCAGGATCCAAACCCTGGCTTCAATTGACCTGATGAACAATTTGACTTTTTTTTCTTACCAAAATGGAAGATTTGCAATACTTCCTGATAATTTGCTCTCGAAATTTAGCATAAACTGTGCCTGAGGAAGCGGCATAAGTGCTTTTGAATTTCATTTTTTGAATAGGTAATACATTCACATGATTCACACATTAAATATGTATACGGTGAAAAGCTCCCCCTCCTGCTCTTCATCCAACCAACTCCCAACCTGCAAGAAGATAATAAATGCCATTAGTTTTTTGTATATCCTTCTAGAGTTTTTTATGAATGCGCACTCTACTCTGTACCACTGATCATTTTGTCTACCGTTATGCCAATACCATGGTGTTTTAAATAGTGTAGCTTTATAATATTTCTTGAAATCATGTACTGTTAGTTCTTCAACTCTGTTCTTTTCCAGACTTGTTTTGGATCTTCCAGGATCTTTGCACTTCCATTTGAATTCTAGAATGAGTTTAGAATCAGAAAAAAAGCATGCTGAGATTTGGATTGGGATTGCATTGAATAAACAGACACACACACTCACACACACACACACATTTTTGCTTCTCTATACCTCAAATGAAGAATGCTACTCATAGGTGTCTTAGAAATTATTTTAAGTTAAATTCAAAAGATACCGAAAGATAGTACATTCATACTATAACAAATTCAAAAATAGTGAAAAGTATGTCCCATCCCATTCACCCCCTCTCCAACTCCTAGTCATGCAGTTTTTGTCCCTAAAGGAAATCTCTGTTACCAGTTCCTTGGGAATGTTTCTGTGTTTATTCTCTGCATATTTATATCCTCTTCCTCCCCATTCCCTGCCTTCGGCATGAATGGGAACACATCATACACACTGTCCTGCTCTGCACTTTTGTCAGTGTCCAGTGTGTTCTGGGCTCGCTCCCTGTCAGCACATATGGTTCCGCCTTGTTCTTTTTAATGGGTGCATAGTCCTGACCTCAGTGCTTTAAAGCCATGTATTTATGTGATTCATCCTCCCTTTGCTTAGCTCTGGAGTTTGTTAGGACACAGGCTTGACTTTGGCAGGCCGGGTATCAGCTCAGTGCCACCTTTCTATTCCACCCCATCTTCTTGTGCACTTGCGGGTCAAAGCGATCGTGAGTTTACTGAGGGCAGGGACTCCAGTCTCCATAGTTATATCCTCCACCACAGGTAATGTTCTACAAATAGCAGATACAAAGAGAGAACACGGCACAAAGTTTAGATCCAACCAGCTTCAACTTTGTAGAGCAAGCAAGAGGGACTCAGCAAGAATTAGCAACCGTTCAATTAGTGAGAAGGTGGTGTCTTACGGACAAGGTCTGCATACTTGAAAGGCTGCTCTGAGGTCGCTGATAACACCCCTCCGTTTGGGGGTCCATTTATACGGAGTGTTTGTCTTCTAGAATTTCCTCACAACACCCTTTAGAAAAGATTTTGAAAGTAGTGGAAAAATCAGTATGTGCAGCCACCAACAGGGCAAAAAGCCAGCCATAGTTATTCATGGTCATTTTAACAATCAAGCCATGTTTGCCCTGCGGGTGAGGAGGAGAGAAAACAGGCCTGTGTGAAGCATTTTCTACAGCAGAGCTCAATTGACCTGTCAAAGAAGGCTGGGTCACTTCTCCCGCTGAGCCCCCTCTCTGGCAGTGTGTGCCTTTGTTGGGAGCCAGCTGGGCCTCCAGACTTTGGCAGTGTTCCTTTGGACAGAGTGATGGAACAGCTGTTCATTCATGAAGAAAACTGGCTGTCTCCATAACAATCAATGTTAACTTGACTCCGTTGAGATATTTGAGTGGCCACTGGGTCTCCTGGCCTGGCTGCCATCATGCCTGTGGCTTTTAATTGGGCCCCTTGAGTGTTTGCAGGACCGTGAAATAGGCATGACCTGGGTCAGCTCCCCACTAGAGTTGGGACCCTTGAAGCTAAGGAACCTATGGGTGAGGCAGGACGGTTTTCCGAGTCTCTTCTAAAATGATTTTGAAACCGATGGTGTGTGTGTCTGTAAGACCTAGCCTGGAGGAAAGTGCTGTGTTCAGTTTGTGACTTATTTTCTTGGTGGCCAGCTTTATATGTTGTCTAGCTTTTACCTTTGTTTTATTACTTTATTAAGTAGCTGTCACAAGAACGGGGTCCATTTCCTCCATATTTGGAGTCTTGTTTTACTTGATACCTCCAGATATGTGTCCTAGGGGCAGGACAGGGATAAAGACCCAGACATAGAGAATGGACTTGAGGACACAGGAAGGGGGAAGGGTAAGCTGGGACGAAGTGAGAGAGTGGCATGGACATATATACACTACCAAATGTAAAACAGCTAGCTAGTAGGAAGCAGCTGCATAGCACAGGGAAATCAGCTCGGTGCTTTGTGACCACCTAGAGGGGTAGGGAGGGTGGGAGGGAGACACAAGAGGGAGGATATATGGGGATATAAGTATATGTATAGCTGATTCACTTTGTTATAAAGCAGAAACTAACACACCATTGTAAAGCAATTATACTCCAATAAAGATGTTTAAAAAAAAAAAGAAAAAAATCATTATATGTGACCCAAACTGGAAAATAAAGTGAATAATAAAAAAAACTAAAAAAAAAAAAAATGTGTCCACTTTAGAGATAAGAGCCTTGAGAATTAAAAAGTACAGACAGTTTTTACCCTTTAAACAAAACTGACATATTTAAACATTGGTAATCAGTAAGATTTGTCAGTATGCCTTTCAATAATCATCATAGTATTTACAATATTTATAAATCATAAACATAAATGCACATTGCAACAATTTATTGACAATGTCCTATAAACCTAAATGCACCATGAATGCAAAATAAATTATTAGAGTTCATGAGCAGTACTTGCACCTGTTGAATTTTTTATGACCTTCAGCATTCAGCCCCCTGCTCAAAGAGGAGAGCAGTTTTGCAGTAGAAGATTTTGCTCTAGCTGAGGACTCAGGTTACTGAAGAATTTCAGTTTAGGCCTTAGTGGATCCGCTTCTTCTTGGTTATTGTAAAAGTCCACAAAACTTTGTTTCCTTGATATGCTAGACATTTGTCTTGATAAGGCTCCATCAAGGGGGCCTGAGAGAATCTCCCTGGAAAGAAAACTACAATTTGTTGATGATAAGGATGAAGGTGAGGGTGATGATTACAGTGATACAGGCATCATGAGATGGCCGCAGTTTGAAGAAGCTCATGGCAAGGGTGACAAGCCACAGCAGATTTATGGAACATGTATGCACTTACTCAGTGGTATGAGCTGAGTTGAGTCCCCCTCCAACTTCAAGAAGCTCTAACCCCCAGTGTGCTTGTATTTGGAGATGGGGGCTTTATAAATTAAAGTTAAATGAGAACCTAAGGGTGGGGCCCTGATTTGATAGGATTAGTGTCCTTTCCTTATAAGAAGGGATGCCAAAGAACTCTCTCTCTGTCTGCCATGGGGGGACACAGTAAAAGAGGGAGAGAGAACACAAACCTGATCATAACCATACTGGTGTTTGTTTTTAACCAGTTGGTAACATTTTAGTGTTTCTTCTCGTTCTTTTTTAAGAGAAATAGGACTTGAATAGACATATGTCCGAAGAAGAAATACAAATGGCTAACCAATGCATGAAAATATGCTCAACCTCACTAATCATAAGAGAAATGCAAATCAAAACCACGGAGATGTCACCTGATACTTGATAGTAGGATGGCTACTACTTAAACAAAACAAAACAGAAAATAACAGGTGTTAGAGAGGATGTGATAAAATTGGAACCCTTGCACACTGTTGGTGGGAAGGTAAAATGGTACAGCTGCTAGGGAAAGTAGTATGGAAGTTCCTCACAAAATTAAAAATAGCACTACCATATGATCCAGCAATCCTACTTCTGGGTATATATCCAAAAGAACTGAAAGCAGAGTGCTGAAGAGATATTTGCATACCCATATGCATAGCAGCACTATTCACGATAGCCAAGAGATGGAAGCAACCCAAGTGTCCATCAACGGATGGACAAATAGACAAAATGTGGTATGTACAAGCAATGGGATATTATTCAGCCTCAAAAAGGAAGAAATCCTTGCACATGCTACAACACAGATGAACTTTTAGGACATTATGCTAAGTGAAATAAGTGAGTCACAAAAAGACAAATACTGTATAGTTCCACTAGTTTTGGGGTACCTAAAATAGTCAAATTCATAGAAAAAGGAAGTATAATGGTGGGGCTGGGCAGAAGGGGTAAAAGGGAGTTGTTTAATGGGTACAAGGTTTCAGTTATGCAGGATGAAAAAGTTCTGGAGATCTGTTTCACAACAGTGTGAATATACTTAACACTACTGAATTGTACAGTTAAAAATGGTTAAGATGGCACATTTTATGTATATATATTTTTTAACCACAATAAAAAAAATACACTTAATCCTGGACTGATGAGTATAATAACAGCTACCAAGGTACCGTGCAAAGTGCTCAATGTGCAGAATCTCATTTAAGTTTTTGTAGCTCCTGCATAAGAGGTGATAATAACCCCACTTACTGAAGGGTTTATTTGGGGTTGGCATTGTTCTAAATGTTTTGTATGTAACTCCTTTAATCCTCCCCACAATCCTAGGAGGTTGTTACCTCCATTTTTCAGATGAGAAAAACGAGGCACAGGGAAATTGTCACTCAACCAAGGACACAACAGATGGTAAATGGCCAAACAAGGATTTGGGTTTGGGCTTCTCCTGTTATTTAACCCCTTTCATAGTTGTCATGTGGCTAAGAGAGATGTTGTAATTTGGCCAGTGTCATACAGTTGTAGTGACAACTGTGGGATTTGAATCCAGGATTTTAAACCCAAAGCTGATCGCAACAATTTGGTGTTTGTTTTTAACCAGTTGGTAACATTTTAGTGTTTCTTCTCTTTTTTATTAAGAGCAGATATTTGATGAAATATGCATCCTTAAGAAGTTGATAGGTTGTATATAAAAAGATGTTTGGTTTAATTGTTTTTTCTAGGCTTTGAGTTTGTGTATTAACTTTTATTCCTTTTTCTTTCAATGGTGAATTTACCTCATGCTTGTTAGAAAAGGTTCAATCAGTACTGAAGTCTGCAGGATGAAATTTCTAGTTGTCTTGCCAACTCCTCCAAATGCCTGTTCTCAGAGGAAATCACCATTAACTCTCGTCCTTCCAGATGTTCTCTCTTCATTTTTCTATATATGTAATAGGTAGAATAGGTTTAAATTTTAAGTTTGTGCTTTTAAGATTTTTAATTTTTTATTTGACAAATAATTAAAGAGCAAAAAGTAAATATTCATCAATTACAGTACAACTGTAAACAATTATTAAAAGTTATATTTCAAAGTCCTCTTTCTTTCCAAGCAACACTTTCCCCCCAAGGTAACTGTTATTTAAATTCTGTGCATTTTATTCCCATTTTATCCACATGTATAGGGTCATTTCTATATCTATCATCTAACTACAAAACTTTATACTGATGAAATATAATTATGCTATATATTTTTATCTTCAACTTGCATTTTGCATGTACCAACCTGAGAAAATGTATTATAGACATTTTCTCAGGTTGGTACATTTAGATTGAATTCGCCTTTTTTTTTTTTAAACTACTTTAATAGGGACTTCCCTGGTGGTCCAGTGGCTAAGACTCCACCCTCCCAATGCAGGGGCCCCGGGTTCGGTTCCTGGTCAGGGAACTAGATCCTACATGCCGCAACTAAAGAGCCAGTGTGCTGCAATTCAGACCTGGTGTAGCTAAATAAATAAATAAATATTTTGAAAAAGTAAAGTATAAACTACTTTAAAATAAATCCATAATATCATGTTATTTTACCCCAACATATTTCAATATGCATCTTTAAAACATTAGAACATTTTTCTATTAAAAAGCACACCTGGGCTTCCCTGGTGGCGCAGTTGTTGAGAGCCCGCCTGCCGATGCAGGGGACACAGGTTCGTGCCCCGGTCCGGGAAGATCCCACATGCCGCAGAGCGGCTGGGCCCGTGAGCCATGGCCGCTGAGCCTGCACGTCCGGAGCCTGTGCTCCTCAACGGGAGAGGCCACAACAGTGAGAGGCCCACATACCGCAAAAAACAAAAACAAAACAAAACAAAAAAAAGCACACCTAACAAAATAAGTGGTAATTCCTTGATATCGGGTAATACCTAGTCTATATTCAAATTTTCCTAATTGCATAAAAAATCAGGGATCGCATTAAAAATGTACTTTTATAATGTTTGTTTGAGTCAGGATGCAAGCAAGGTCCACATATTTCATTTGGTTGTTCTGTTTCTTTAGTTTCTGAATCTGCAGCAAATACTCCCTACCCTCCTTTATACATGCTTTTGTCACACAGAATTTCTGTGACTTATCTGTTTTTTCAGGGTGTTATTTAACTTTTATTTCACCTTCGTATTTCCTCTGCATTGAAAGCTATATTTAAAAGCTTGATTAGATTCAGGTTCAGTGTTTAAGGTATGACTAGTTCACAGTTGGTGCTGTGCTGTGCAAATCATAATTGCATCCCCTCAGGAACACATAATGTCTGTGTGTTCCACTTTTAGTGATGCTGAGATTGACCAGACAGGCCCAGGAGCTGAAGGATGACAGGTTTGAAGACATAAACACTTTGTTCTTCTCTGACACTTAAGTCTTGCATTTCCTTCTGACTTCCTGGGCATTGAATCAATGGTTGTTTGAAAGGCTTGACTGAGAGATAAAGGTCTTTCCGAATTTCAAAATCCCTCTCTTGAAATGGCAAGAGCCAAGACCTGGTTGACTCAGATCACTTTAGCCATTGAGAGGATATGGAAAAAATATCCTGTAAAACCATTCTCACCTGGCAAGAATAGGGAAGGCCTTTTTGATGAGGGAAGGAGTGAGTAGATGGCTGTGTGTGTTGAGGGTGAGTGAGAGGGGATGGGGTGAGGTTGAGGAGGTGGGGAATAGAAAAATCAAATAGATCTGGGTCAATCTGAAGCCTTTTTGGTTAGTGCCCCCTTCCCCCAGGTATAGCCTAAAGAAGATTCAAACTTGGCATTCCACATATTCAGCACAGGAAATGGGAGGTTTCTATTGAGACAGAATTCAGTTTCCATGGTTCACGACTAGAGGGGATCCTATACTGAGGGCTGGGAGGCGGGGTATGGAGGTTAAATTAAGCTATTTTTGGTTAATGGGAACCCTTCAAGTTGGCTTCTGGTCTTTCAGATATGACTCCTGTAGCTTTGATAACTTACTTGCTTTCTAATATTATATGATGTTCAGGCTCATCTTGTACATTTCCTGTCTCAGACTTGGTATCAGTGATTTTTCCAAGGAGCCCTGGTTCCTTTCAACGGAAGATGATTTGAGGAGTAATCTAGGTGCTGGAGGTCCTCACTGCTACTGGGGTTGTCATTTTTTTCAAAGTCTTTTCAGCAGAAAGACATGGAAAAAAGTGGTTTATTTTGTTTTATAAAAACATATCGGTGGGGCTTCCCTGGTGGCGCAGTGGTTGAGAATCCGCCTGCCGATGCAGGGGACACGGGTTCGTGCCCCGTTCCGGGAAGATCCCATATGCCGCGGAGCGCCTGGGCCCGTGAACCATGGCCGCTGAGCCTGCGCGTCCGGAGCCTGTGCTCTGCAACGGGAGAGGCCACAACAGTGAGAGGCCCGCGTACCAGAAAAAAAAAAAAAAAAACAAAACATATCATAGTCTCAAAGTGATGTTTCAAATTCAAATGTAGGGCTACAGAGTTTTACTTAATCTCTCTTATTTTACAGCTCTATCCCTTCTCTTTGACCCTGAGAATCCTGGTTCTTGAGAACACTGAAGATGTGGAATTTGGAATACCACATAATTGTCTATTTGTTTTACCCACAGAGAAAAGTTTCAAAATAGCAACACTACCAAGTATATGATATGTGAAAACAGTTTAAAAATATGTTATAGTTTTCACCTAATTTCTTTATTTCACTCTCCTTCCTGGTCTCCCTCCTTCCCTGTTCATTGAGCTCCTCTCCTGCTTCCTGGGATTAATTGGCAGCGTGTAAGCCTTTGCCTCCGGGCTCTGCTTTCTGGGAAATTCAAGCTATGATATTTCTCAGAGAATGTGTATTCTAAGAAATGGTGCCATTTTACATAGGAACCCTGAGCATGACTGAACCTTATCTCTGTCAATCAGTTAAATATAAATAATCTCATTGATTTAATTTGCATTTCTTTAGTGATGAAAGAAATTGAGTATCTTCATATATGCTTTTTGGTCACTTTTATTCTTACTTTTTCTGGTCCTTTGCGCATTTTCCTATGGTGCTGTTTGTCCTTGTTTATTGATTTATGAGCACTCTTTATACTAAGGAAATTAGGCTGTCATATGTGTTGCAAATATATTTTTTCAACTTGCATTTTTTTTCCTTAGCTCTGCAAAGGATTTTAATTTTCACTTAATCAAAACTGTCAAATGTTTTACTTATTTATTTGCTGCAGGCTTAAATAGGTCTTCTCTCCAAGATTGTAAACGTATTCTATTTTTTTTTTTTTTTTTTTTTTTTTTCGGTACGCGGGGGGCCTCTTGCTGTTGTGGCCTCTCCCGTTGC
>NC_041222.1:77834472-77837973 GCF_002837175.3 Physeter macrocephalus
AGAGCACAGGCTCCGGACGTGCAGGCTCAGTGGCCATGGCCCACGGGCCCAGCCGCTCCGCGGCATGTGGGATCCTCCCGGACTGGGGCACGAACCGGCGTCCCCTGCACTGTCAGGCGGACTCTCAACCACTGCGCCACCAGGGAAGCCCGTGTAAACATATTCTTAATGTTTACTTTTATTCCTTTATGGGTTTTAGTTTTTACACTTGAATCACTGATATATCTCAGTATTATTTTGATATGAGGCACGCTATAATTTTACCTAATGGGATGCATAAAGTCCACAGTGTATTAAAGAAAAATGTGCCTCAAGATAACACACTGTCTGGGTATAAATTAATTTCTGACCTGCAGTGTCAAAAAATTTAAAAATCAGTGATCTTTTTCTTGAAAATTTACTCTAAAGTAATATCTTTTTTAAAAAACAAAAAGTTATATGCATGAACACTTTTCTATACATTTTACTTACAATATAAAAAAATTAAAAACAAACCATGTTTAATAATAATTAATTGTGTTATTTTAACTTGAAACATGTTTCCTTTAAAATTTTAATTGTCAAACTATATAAAATATGAAAAATACATATACTTTATTGTAAAGAAAATACAACATTGTATTTATCCAATGATTTCAATATATAGTGCCTTTATAAGAGGGAAAAATGAAAATGGACAGGCTTTACCCTAAAAGTCTGAGGGTTTTTTTCCTGTTTTTGATTTGCATTATTGTTACAATGTTTACTGATGCAATAGTTTTTAAAAAAAATCCCATCATATTTATAATATTATAAATATCTGTAAATCATAACTGGATGAAAAGTTAAAAATGCCTTTTAGGCGACTGAGAAAAAAGTAACCACAATGAGCGAAGCAAGAAGAGCTACAATCCTGCAGCCTGTGGAACAAAAACCACATTCACAGAAAGACAGACAAAATGAAAAGGCAGAGGGTTATGTACCAGATGAAGGAGCAAGATAAAACCCCAGAAAAACAAATAAATGAAGTGGAGATAGGCAACCTCCCAGAAAAAGAATTCAGAATAATAGTAGTGAAGATGATACAGGACCTTGGAAAAAGAATGGAGACAAAGATCTAGAAGATGCAAGAAATGTTTAACAAAGTCCTAGAAGAGTTAAAGAACAAACACCTAGAAGAATTAAAGAACAAACAAACAGAGATGAACAATACAATAACTGAAATGACAAATACACTGGAAGGGCTCAATAGCAGAATAACTGAGGCAGAAGAACGGATAATTGACCTGGAAGACAGAATGGTGGAATTCACTGCCGCAGAACAGAATAAAGAAAAAAGAGTGAAAAGAAATGAAGACAGCGTAAGAGACCTCTAGGACAACATTAAATGCACCAACGTTCACATTATAGGGGTCCCAGAAGGAGGAGAGAGAGAAAAGACCCGAGAAAATATTTGAAGAGGTTATAGTTGAAAACTTCCCTAACATGGACAAGGAAAGAGCCACCCAAGTCCAGGAAGCGCAGAGAGGCCCAGGCAGGATAAACTCAAGGAGAAACACACCAAGACAGATAGTAATCAAACTGACAAAAATTAAAGACAGAAAAATTATTAAAAGCAACAAGGGAGGGCTTCCCTGGTGGCGCAGTGGTTCTGAGCCTGTGCGTCCAGAGCCTGTGCTCTGCAACGGGAGAGGCCACAACAGTGAGAGGCCCGCGTAACGCAAGAAAAAAAAAAAAAAAGAAAAGCAACAAGGGAAAAACGACCAATAACATACAAGGGAATTCCCATAAGGTTAACAGCTGATTTCTCAGCAGAAACTCTACAAGCCAGAAGGGAGTGGCACTATATATTTAAAGTGATGAAAGGGAAGAAACTACAGCCAAGACTACTCTACCTGGCAAGTATCTCATTTAGATTTGGCAGAGAAATCAAAAGCCTTACAGACAAGCAAAAGCTAAGAGAATTCAGCACCACAAAACCAGCTCTACAACAAATGCTAAAGGAACTTCTCTAAGTGGGAAACACAAGAGAAGAAAAAGACCAATGAAAACAAACCCATAACAATTAAGAAAATGGTAATGGGAACATACATATTGATAATTACCTTAAATGTGAATGGATTGAATGCTCCAACCAAAAGACACAGGTTCGCTGAATGGATACAAAAGCAAGACCCATATATATGCTGTCTACAAGAGACCCACTACAGACCTAGGGAAACATACAGACTGAAAGTGAGGGGAAGGAAAAAGATATTCCATGCAAATGGAAATCAAAAGAAAGCTGGAGTAACAACACTCATATCAGATAAAATAGACTTTAAAATAAAGAATGCAACAAGAGACAAGGAAGGACACTACATAATGATCAAGGGATCAATCCAAGAAGAAGATATAACAATTATAAATATATATGCACCCAACATAGGATCACCTCAATACATAAGGCAAATGCTCACAGCTATAAAAGAGGAAATTGACAATAACACAATAATAGTGAGGGTCTTTAACACCTCACCTACACCAATGGACAGATCATCCAGACAGAAAATTCATAAAGAAACACATGCTTTAAATGACACAATAGACCATATAGATTTAATTTATATTTATAGGACATTCCATCCAAAAATAGCAGATTACACTTTCTTCTCAAGTGCACATGGAACATTCTCCAGGATAGATCACATCTTGGGTCACAAATCAAGCCTTGGTAAATTTAAGAATTGGAAATCATATCAAGCATCTTTTCCCACCACAACGTTATGAGATTAGAAACAAATTACCAGGAAAAAAATGTAAAAAACACAAACATATGGAGGCTAAGCAATACATTACTAAATAACCAAGAGATCACTGAAGAAATCAAAGAGGAAATCAGAAAGTACCTAGAGACAAATTACAATGAAAACATGACGATCCAAAACCTATGGGATGCAGCAGAAGCAGTTCTTAGAAGGAAGTTTATAGCAATACAAGCCTACCTCAAGAAACAAGAAAAATCTCAAAAAACAACCTAACCTTACACCTACAGGAACTAGAGAAAGAAGAACAAACAAAACCCAAAGGTAGCAGAAGGAAAGAAATCATAAAGATCAGAGCAGAAATAAATGAAATAGAAACAAAGAAAACCATAGCAAAGATCAATAAAACTAAAAGCTGGTTCTTTGAGAAGATAAACAAAATTGATAAACCATTAGCCAGACTCATCAAGAAAAAGAGGGAGAGAACTCAAATCAATAAAATTAGAAATGAAAAAGGAGAAGTTACAACAGACACCACAGAAATACAAAGTATCCTAAGAGACTACTACAAGCAACCCTATGCCAACAAAATGGACAACCTGGAAGAAATGGACAAATTCTTAAAAAGGTATAATCTTCCAAGACTGAACCAGGAAGAAATAGAAAATATGTACAGACCAAACACAAGTTTCGAAATTGAAACTGTGATTAAAAATCTTCCAACAAATAAAAGTCCAGGATCAGATGGCTTCACAGGTGAATTCTATCAAACATTTAG
>NC_041222.1:77838192-77838972 GCF_002837175.3 Physeter macrocephalus
CTACGAGGTCAAAATCACCCTGATACCAAAACCAGACAAAGATACTACAAAAAAAGAAAATTACAGACCAATATTGCTGATGAATATAGATGCAAATATCCTCAACAAAATACTAGCAAACAGAATCCAACAACACATTAAAGGATCAAACACCATAATCAAGTGGGATTAATCCCTGGGATGCAAGGATTATTCAATATATGCAAATCAATCAGTGTGATACGCCATATTAACAAACTGAAGAATAAAAACCATATGACCATCTCAATAGATGCAGAAAAATCTTTTGACAAAATTCAACACCGATTTATGATAAAAACTCTCTAGAAAGTGGGCATAGAGGGAACCTATCTCAATATATGACAAAAACCATATATGACAAAACCCACAGCAAACATCATTTTCAATGGTGAAAAACTGAAAGTATTTCCTCTAAGATCAGGATGTCAACTCTCCACTATTATCCAACATAGTTTTGGGAGTCCTAGCCACGGCAATCAGAGAAGTAAAAGAAATAAAAGGAATACAAATTGGAAAAGAAGCAGTAAAACTGTCACTGTTTGCAGATGACATGATACTATAGATAGATAATCCTAAAGATGCCACCAGAAAACTACTAGAATTAATCAGTGAATTTGGTAAAGTTGCTGGATACAAAATTAATGCGCAGAAATCTCTTGCATTCCTATACACTAACAACGAAAGATCCGAAAGAGAAATTAAGGAAACAATCCCATTCACCATTGCAACAAAGAGAATAAAATACCTAGGAATAAACCT
>NC_041222.1:77839220-77851963 GCF_002837175.3 Physeter macrocephalus
TAAGACACTGATGAAAGAAATCAAAGATGACACAAACAGATGGAGAGAGTAAACATGTTCTTGCATTGGAAGAATCAATATTGTGAAAATGACTATGCTACCCAAAGCAATCTACAGATTCAATGAAATTTCTATCAAATTACCAATGGCATTTTTTACAGAACTAGAACAAAAAAATCTTAAAATTTGTGTAGAAACACAAAAGACCATGAATAGCCAAAGCAATCTTGAGGGAAAAAAAACAGAGCTGGAGGACAGACTCCCTGACTTCAGACTTCAGACTATACTACAAAGTTACAGTAATAAAGACAATATGGTATTGGCACAAAAACAGAAATATAGATCAATGGAACAGGATAGAAAACCCAAAGATAAACCCATTCACCTATGGTCAACTAATCTATGACAAAGGAAGCAAGGATATACAATGGAGGAAAAACAGTCTCTTCAATAAATGGTACATAAATCACAGCAAGATCTTTTCTGACCCACCTCCTAGAGTAATGGAAATAAAAACAAAAATAAACAAATGGGACCTAATTAAACTCAAAAGATTTTCCACAGCAAAGGAAACTGTAAACAAGACGAAAAGACAACCCTCACAATGGGAGAAAATATTTGCAAACAAATCAACGGACAAAGGATTAATTTCCAAAACATATAAACAGCTCATGCAGCTCAATATTAAAAAAAGAAACAACCGAATCAAAAAATGGGCAGAAGACCTAAAGAGACATTTCTCCAAAGAAGACATACAGATGGCCAAGAGGCACATGAAAGGATGTTCAACATCACTAATCATTAGAGAAAAAGAGACATTTCTCCAAAGAAGACATACAGATGGCCAAGAGGCACATGAAAAGTTGCTAAACATCACTAATTATTAGAGAAATGCAAACCAAAACTACAATGAGGTATCACCTCACACTGGTTAGAATGGGCATCATCAGAAAATCTACAAACAACAAATGCTGGAGAGGGTTGGTGAAAAGGGAACCCTCTTGCACTGTTTGTGGGAAGGTAAATTGATACAGCCACTATGGAGAACAGTATGGAGGTTCCTTAAAAAAACTAAAAATAGAACTATCATATGACCCAGTAATCCCAGTACTGTGCATATACCCTGAGAAAACCATAATTAAAAAAGAGTCATGTAGGGGGCTTCCCTGGTGGCGCAGTGGTTGAGAATCCGCCTGCCGATGCAGCGGACACGAATGTTCACTGAAGCACTATTTACAATAGCCAGGACATGGAAGCAACCTAAGTGTCCATCAACAGATGAATGAATAAAGAAGATGTGGCACATATATACAATGGAATATTACTCAGCCATAAAAAGAAACGAAATTGAGTTATTTGTAGTGAGGTGGATGCATCTAGAGTCTGTCATACAGAGTGAAGTAAGTCAGAAGGAGCAAAACAAATACTGTATGCTAACACATATATATGGAATCTAAAAAAAGAAAAAATGGTTCTGAAGAAACTAGGGACAGGACAGGAATAAAGATGCAGATGTAGGGAATGGACTTGAGGACATGGGGAGGGGAAAGAGTAAGCTGGGATGAAGTGAGAGAGTGGCATTGACATTCATACACTACCAAACGTAGGGTGGATAGCTAGTGGGAAGCAACCGCAAAGCACAGGGAGATCAGCTCGGTGCTTTGTGACCACCTAGAGGGGTGGGATAGGGAGGGTGGGAGGGAGATGTAAGAGGGAGGGGATATGGGGATATGTTTATACGTATAGCTGATTCACTTTGTTATACAGCAGAGACTAACACAACAATGTAAAGCAATTATACTCCAATAAAGATGTTAAAAAAAACAAAAAAAGACACATGCACCCCAACGTTCATTGCAGCATTATTTACAGTAGCAGGTCATGGAAGCAACCTAAATGCCGATCGACAGACAAATGGATGGAGAAGATGTGGTACATATATACAATGGAATATTACTCAGCCATGAAAAGGAACGACATTGGGGCATTTGTAGAGATGTGGATGGACATAGAGACTGTCATACAGAGAGAAGTAAGTCAAAAAGAGTAAAACAAATATCGTATATTAATGCATATATGTGGAATCTAGAAAAATGGTACAGATGAACCGGTTTGCAAGGCAGAAATAGAGACACAGATGTAGAGAACAAATGTATGGACACCAAGGGGGGAAACGGGGCGGGGAGGGGGTGGGTGGGATGAACCAGGAGATTGGGATTGACATTATACACTCGTATGTATAAAACAGATAACTAATAAAAACCTGCTGTATAAAAAATAAAATAAAATAAAATTTAAAAAGAAAAGTAAGCACAATGAGATCTTAGTTTAGAAAAAAATGACATGGTAATGCTATTTGAGGCAAACAAAATCACATTGATTTTAAGAAGAATAAAAACACAGAATATTTTTTAAAATCTCATAAATGTGGAATAAATAAACAAATAAAGTTGTCACTGCCAGTATTCAATCTGGAAAAGGAATTAGCCACAGAGATAGAGAAACAATATGGTGAAGTTTATATTGTTGTCCTTAACTGGCAAACTTTTTTTAAATAAATAAATTTATTTATTTATTTATTTTGGCTGCCTTGGGTCTTCGTCGCTTGGCTCGGGCTTTCTTTAGTTGTGGCAAGCAGGGGCTACTCTTCGTTGCGGTGTGTGGGCGTCTCATCATGGTGGCTTCTCTTGTTGCTGAGCACAGGCTCTAGGCATGCGTGGGCTTCAGTAGTTGTGGCGCACAGGCTTTAGTAGTTGTGGCCCATGGGCTCTAGACCGCAGGCTCAGTAGTTGTGGTGCAGACCTAGCCGCTCCGCGGCATGTGGGATCTTCCCGGACCAGGGCTTGAACCCGTGTCCCCTGCATTGGCAGGCGGATTCTCAACCACTGCGCCACCAGGGAAGCCCTTAACTGTCAAACTTAGTAGCCAAGGCTTTTTGTCCCGTACAAGGTAACACATTTCTTTACAATTTCCAAAAGAAACTGAATGAGTTGTTTTGTTCTGGTCTTAATAGACAGTGTTTTTGTTTGTTTGTTTTTGTAGGAGTTTTAGATTTATAGGAAAATTGAGTATAAACTACAGAGAGTTCCTATAACCCTCCCCACTCCCAGTTCCCTATCATTAACATCTTGTGTTAATGTGGTACCTTTGTTGTAATTGATGTGCCAGTGTTGATACAGTATTATCAGCTAAAGTCCATAGTTTCATTAGAGTTCATCCTTGTTGTTCTATATTCCTTGAGTTTTGACAAACATGTAACGACATGTATCCACCATTATAGTATCATTCAGAGTAATTTCACTGCCCTAAAAATCCTCCGTGCTCTGCTTATTCATCCTTCCCTCCCCCCAAGCCCCTGGCCACCACGGATCTTTTTACTGTCTCTATAGTTTTGTCTTTTCCAGAACGTCATCAAGTTGGAATCATACAGGATGTAGCCTTTTCAGATAGGCTTAAAACTTAGTAATATGCATTTATGTATCCTCTAGGTCTTTTCATGGCTTGATTTATTATCTGGAAGTACCAGAGTTTATTTATCCACTCACCTGTTATGAATGTGGATTTGTTTTTTAATCATAGGTTCAGTTTTAATCAATTTTAAGTGGTTAATGATAAACCTCCAGGTATGCTGGTACAATGAAGATCCGGGGTGAAAGTAAAGGGAAGCAACAATGAAGTGGATTAAAGGTTGGAAACAGCCTACTACCTTTGAAAGTACTATTCTGACTTTAAAAAAAAAAAAAAACGCCAGAACCATAAAAAACCCTTCTTATTTTCGTATTCTTTCATCTTTATTATACAATGAAAATGATCAAATACCTGAATACGATGAATTCATTTTCTGTTTGAAGATGCACCAAATCCATTTTAATAATTACAATTCACATAATACATAGTTATTATGAAAAAAAACTAGAAAATGCAGGTTGGCAAAAATAAGAAAATTTAAAAGACCATGATTCTATTCGTTACCTGTTTGTATAACTGTTTGTATGCCTGTGCATATTCTTTCATATTTTTCCATGCATTTGTGTATATGCATGTATATAAAATTCATTTCAGTGGATGTACTGTTCAGCTGATTCTTATTATTCCCAGAAGCTATGTTCTACAAAGTAACCACCAACACTGAATTCTAGAATACTGAACCATTGCTCCTAGAGGAAATACAGGGTTGGGTTCCTGGGAGCTTTTGATCACCACATTTTCACCAGCGGATCAACACATAGCCTTGTTTTATGTATGTTTCTGTTTAACGATCACTTATTTAATGTATATAGTTGGTTCACTAACATTGAACTCATGGCCAACAGGATGATAACTGCCTGAATGAAGCTTATCTAACACACATATTTTCTCTATAAGACACATCGCAGCCTTCTTGCACTTAGGAACACTAGTCAGCACTTCAACACTATATTTGGGCTCCATTTTAAACAGTGGAATCACCAACAAAGAGCACAAAAGTATAGAAAACGTGGTACTAAATAGACAGCAAAAGGACACTTGCTTAGGGTATGAGAGCTGAAACAAGAAGGCAGAGTGTCATCTTGTCTGATCTCAGTTGGGAACGTGTACATCACGATGACTCAAATTTTTGGCCTCTCCATGTGTGTCTGAAAATGACTTTGATTTGGAAGTTACAAATCAATTTTAGCAAGCAGGCAGATTCACAAGTAGGGAATCTTCAAATAACGAGGATTGACTGTATGTATGCCAAAATCAAGCACGCTGTTCTGTAGGCGGCACTTTCTTCTTAATATATGAGTAAACATTTTCCACATCAACAAGCATACTTCCTCATGACCATTTGTCATGGGTTAAAAAGTATTTTATTGTGTGCCTATAAGAACATTGATTTAGACAATCTGATTTTCCAGTGGCTGCTATAACAAATTACCACAAACTTGCTAGCTTAAAACAACAGAAATGTATTCTCGCCTAGTTCTGGAGGCCAGAAGCCCCAAATCAGTATGACTGGACAGCAATCAAGGTGCTGGCAGGGCTGTGCTCCCTCCTGGCGCTCTAGGGGAGAGTCCATTCCTTGTTTCTGCAGCTTCTGGGGGCTGCAGGCATTCCTTGGCCTGTGGCCACCTCACTCCAATCTTCAAGGCCAGCATCTTCAAATCTCTCTCTGCTCTACCTTCACGTCACCTTCTCTGTGTGCCCTGTCTCTCTCTTGTCTCCCTCTGATAGGGATACTAATGATTGCATTTAGGGCCCACCCTGATAATGCAGGGCCTGTGAAAACAAAACCTCAGACACGGAGCTAGGATGCAAATTACGTTTGCCTGAATCAAGCGTAAAGACACAGGTTTTGGTAAGAAAGGAGCAATGGGTGAGGGCAGCTCCAGGGTCTCCTCATGGGAGACAGGCTTGAGGTGAAGGTAGAAATGGTCAGAGGTCCAGGGCCACACCATAGGAAGACCCAGACCAGGGTGTTTTAAAACTCTTGTACCCCCCAGCAAACCTTGGAACCTTAACACAATTCATTTATATGGTTGCAAATATTCTCTTAGGGAAGCTATGTCACCTAGTGATATCACCTAGTTCTGAGTTCATATTCTTGCTATGTCACCGGTGGCATATTTTGGTATCAGTCATAAGTCCTGTAATAAACTACTGTAATCTGCAAGCATGTGTTTCTTATACACAAGACCTGGGTGTGGGGACCAGAGTGCAGCAGGCTTGGCCAAGGCAAGCCACCCTCCTGGCATTTCAGGGGCTGCGGCTACAAAGGCTAAGGTTCTGCCATGGTAGGAATAGAATCTGGAAGTGGACAAGAAGCTAAGGATCCGCCCAGGGGACTCGAGCTGGGACTTGGGGAGCTTCTGAAGAAGTGATGGGAGTAGCTGTGGGGCTGGATTGAATTAAAACAAAAACAAAAACAAACAAAGAACAACAAAATATATATATATAATTATAATTCACACACAGATGGAGTTCAGGACATCCCACCCCCGCAATATGGCAACTTAGCATACTGAATATTCCATGCTGGAGGAATCTGAGCAATGGCAGGTTGGGGAAGGATTTCGGGTCTTCCCCTGAAGCAGGGTATAAGCCTTTCACGTGAGAGGTGCCTTCCCTATACCCAGAGGAAAGGAGATGCTGAGGAATCTGAACAAACAGGCCTTGCTGTTTCTTCCAGTTTACCAAGCTTACCTCATACCCTTCTGTCCTATTGTGTTTCCCCCCAAGTCCCCACTTTCATCAAACCTGGCATAAAAACTCAGCTAAAACTGCTGCTTCAGATCTTCATTCCCTTATGGAGGCTCCTGTATCATGTAAAACTTATATGAAATAAACTTGCATGCCTTTCTCTCATTAATATGTCTTTTGGTACGGGGGCCCCAGCTGAGAAATTAGGAGGGTAGAAGGAAAGATCTTTTTCCTCCCCTACAGCATGAAGTCAAGGAAAGCGTGGACCTACATTGAGGGTCCCCATGCTCCAGGGATAAAGGGCCAGTGCAGTTTGAGGAACTGACAGGGGACTGACAACGCTCATTTTACCAAATACAGTTATACGGTGGAGTTGGGGAAATAATTATAAATAAGATCTCTTGCCAACCCAGAAACATCCTCTCCACAAACGATAGAAAAGAACGAAACAGTTTCATTATTGAACAAGAGTTGAACAAGACTGTGGTGTACATTCCAGGTCGTCCACTAAAGAGATTGCAGAGATGGAGAGAAATCCCTCTCCTTTGTGTAGCCAGGCAGATACAGTCCATTACATACATGTGAACTGTCTTTATCCAAGGGAAAAAATAAATAAAAATAAAACTACCCAGATCTTTCTGACAAGCAGGAAGTTACAATTTGGAGTTAGCACCAAGGCTGGATTCCCACAGGGACAGGAGACAGGATACCATCCTTCTTAATGCTCACATTTCAAAGATTTGGCTCTAAGGCCTCAGAGAAAGACACTCCTGGGCTGCAAAACTGGCACGAGCTTTACTCAGCTTCTTAAAAAATATACCTACATCGCAAAGAGACAGAGAAAGGATTTACCATGACCAGTTTCCTAAAGGGAATGCTCTAAGAAAAAGAGAGGGAGGGAGTTTTCGTTCCCTTTTGGCACCAGGGAAAATTCAAGAATTTTGTAGCTCTTACTTGCCCATACTGATGGAGCCTGTCAACCACGGTCAGTTTCTCCTTTTTCCACAGCAGCAGAGTCTGAGCCAGTTGCAAAGTTGCCAAGTGAGAGAGTATATTTCTCAGCCCCTCATGCCTCTGGCTGTGGTTCTGATACTAAATTCCTATCCAGTAGTAGACATGAACAGAAGGAGAGTGTGCAACTTCTGAGTCCTCTCCAACCCCAAGGGCAGACTGCCTGCCTGGAGTTCTCTACTTTGATGTGTCCATGACCCAGGTTTGACCACATAGACAAGGAGATCCCACCTCAGGGAGCAAGATAATAATAAGACGGAAGGACCCTGGGTTCCTGAATGACTGCATGAGAAAGGCTTCCCCACCAACCAGGTCCACTCACCGTGGGACAGTTGTGTGAGAGAGGAATACTCCTCTCTCCTCAAGACATTGAACTTGGGGCCTTTCTTGGTACAAAAAGCAGTTAGTTGGTCATTACTCTGAACAATACAAGATATTAAAATATATTAGTATACATATTCATATTACATATAAATATTTAGTATATATATCAATGTTCTGTGTTGTTATGTATATCTCACCTATTGTGTGTGTGTGTGTGTGTGTGTGTGTGCACATGCACACGCATGGGTCTTACCTTCTATTTACTTGACCAGTTCATAAGAGAAAAATATTTTAATACCAAAAGAGTAGGAAGAGAATTATTTATCTTAGAAAAAGAAGTGTCATTTACCTCCATGAAAACTCAATACATGTTTTTCCCATTACTTATTTTTCCCATTGTGCAGCTGATCAATAAATGATCTATTGTGGACCAGCTTCAGAACATGCATTGTTCTTTGGGAATCACTGTTCTTCATTACGGAGAACATATGATCTGATTTCACTGTACATATAGGGCACACAACAAGTAGCAGAAAATAGATTGTCTAAGAAGGGGCACAGAATACATTATCCCAAAATATGGCACTTTGGCCGGTGGATTATTTTGAGCCGAAGGCAATCATGACCCAGCAGACTCAAGAAGAACTTTTACCTCTCTCTTAATTACCTAAAAGAATTTGTTACGGAGTCCAAGCTCATACTGGTCTCCACATGACAGGCCCATCAATCAAGAAATGAGGTGTTGGGGCAAGGAATAGTGACTTTATTTGGAAGGCCAGCAGACAGAGAAGATGGTGGACTAGTGTCCCAAAGAACTATCTTGTCCAGATTTGGATGCTAGTTTCCTTTATAGAACAAAGGGGGGGGGGCGTTGAGGAGGTAAAGTAAAAAAGACGATTAAGTTGTTGCAAACATTTCCTGGTTCCAGTCAGACTCTGGAGGGGATGTGTTAATTTCTTCTTGCCTGCAGCCATTGGCAGGTGGGCCTGGTCAGGATGTTTTCTGCCAGCTAAAAAAGGTATTTTAGCTTAAGCTCAGGCAGGGGAGGCAGGGTTCCTGCAGATGGGCCATTATGTATACTTTAAGTGGTAGGCAACAACCCTTTAGTGATTAACTTGTAGCAAAAGCACTAAAATACAAAGTTTAAAGTAAAAGAAAGGGATCCAATATGGAGTCAGATTTGTTCTTCCCTGTTACAAATTTAGATAGGGAGCCTAGCTCAGAGGAAGCAGCTCTTACCAGAGATAACTTTTATCTGAATGACCTATCTGGATGCAGGGTGAATATCTAATTACCAAACATCCTGCTCTTCTTTTTGTCCTGTGAATGACCCTCCTCCCCTTTGAAGCCCCAGCCCCTATCACATTCCTTAGCTCAGGATGGCACATAAGCCTCAACGGCCCAACTTGTCCTTGGGTCTTATATTCTTATGGAGCTCCCATATCTGTGTAATCAAGTTGGTTTTTCTCCTGTTAAGTTGTCCTATGTCAACTTAGTTAATAGGCCAGCCAAAAGAACCTAGAAGGGTAGAGGAAAATTTTTCCTCCCCTGCATCTGGACTGTCTATAATAAAACATTTTTGGGGAGTGGCAGAGAGAAAAATCTTCAAGCTAAATCATGCATCCATCCATTCACTGAACAATCATGAATGGAATATCTACTCTGTGTTAGGAACTATGTTCCTTGTCAGTGTCACAGAGAAGAAAAAGGGATACTTTTTGCCTTCAAGGAGCTCACATTCTCACTATTTGCAATACAGTGCGATGAGTGCCGAAAGACAGGCTTTAATATGGGATTTCAGAGGTGTGTGACTCAGCTTGAGAACAGGGAATTCTAAGAAGAGGTGACACCTGAATTGTGAAAGTAGGTGAGCAAGGTTGGGGGCCACTGAGGAGGAACCGGTGGGCAGAAAGAACCAACCCGTGTCTCACATATGGTAGTATCCATCCCTACTGGGAATGCATAAATATCCTCTATGGTGACACATGCTCATATTAGTAAGATTTTGAAAAATTAAAAAAAAAAAAAGGGACTTCCCTGGCGTTCCAGTGGTTCGGACACAGCGCTTTCACTGCCGAGGGTCCAGGTTCAATCCCTGGTCGGGGAACTAAGATCCCGCAATCTGTGTGATGTGGGCCTAAAAAAAAAAAAGAGGGGGAAAGGAAGGGAGCGCTGGGTTTTTTCCTTGCTGCTGTACACTCATATAGCTATTAAATTGCATATGCTTGAGTAAAATCAGTCCCACAAAACTAGGCATTGTCTCCCCCAGTCAAGGCATAATGTGCTGAACGATTTCTTTAGCATAAAACCAATTTTCTCCCAAACACAAATGACACGCTAAACTAAATGAGCTCAACAAAAAGATCTCAGGGGGGAGTTTTCTCGTTTATGTTTTACAGGATGGTGAAGGTTACTTCTGCAAGCCAAACATTTAAAATTATTTTTAAAAGAATCTTGTCCTGAGTCACACAGTGAATCTTCAAATAAACGTTTCTTCCTGAAGAAATGACATGCAACAAAATTCATATTCAAGTGAGCCTTGCTGTACAGCAGGAAATCAGAGAAACATTCATCTAAATAACTAATGGTTAGGACCTAATGCCGAAGACAGAAAACATTGGGATTTCAAGGCAAAACTGATTGGGAATGTGTAGCACCAATTTGGTTTTTACCCAGTAGATGTGGGAAAGCCTTAAACTGAGCATTTGTCTTTTTGAAAACCGTAATCTTTAGGAAAGATAATAATATCCTTTATTGGTATAAAGATGATAATATCCTTTTGGACTCAGTCATGTCTGCCCTGAGCTCCCCAGGGGTGGCGTGCAACATGACCGCAGGTGGTCAGCCTGAATGCAGGCAGAAAAAATGCCTGTGTTAGACAGCAACTGCTGGGGGACAAATGACAGACGCTCATTTGAAGTAGTTCAGGTACAGGGGTATTATCGGAAAGAATTCACCATGCAGTCTCCCAGACCCCCAGGAACCCTGGCCACACAGGAGAGGAGCCCAATCACACAGGCCACATCCTCTTCCACTTCTCTTTCATCCAGATCTGCCCCATTCTCCTGCTGATTTTTAAAGCAGGTAAAATTCACATACCATAAAATTCACCCTTTTAAAGGATGAAATTCGTTGGTTTAGTATATTTGCAGAATTATACAACTATCACTACTATCTAATTTCAGAACATTCATCAATCCAAAAAGAAACCTGCATTCATTAGCATTTACCCCTCATTCCCCCTCTTCCCCTCAGCCCTTGGCAACCATGAATATACATTCTGAATATCTCTATGGATTTGCCTATTCTAGATACTTCATTTAAGTGAAATCATATACTATGTGGCTTTTTATGACTGGCTTCTTTCACTTAGCATGTTTTCAAGGTTCATCCATGTTGTAGCATGTATCTGTACTTTGTATTTCTGTGGCTGAATAATATTCCCTTCTATGGATAGTCCACATTTTATTTATCCATTCACCAGTTGATGGGCCTTTGGGTTTTTTCCCAGTTGTTGGCTATTGTGAATAATTCTTCTATAAACACTTGTGTATAAGTTTTTGTGTCGACATGTTTTAATTTCTTTAGGGTATAAACCTAGGAGTAGACTTGTTGGGCCATATCATAACTCTATATTTAACTTTTTGAGGAAATTCTAGATTGTTTTCCAAAGTGGCTGCACCATGTTATATTCCTAATAGTGTATGAGGGTTTCTATTCCTCCATATTCTTGGCAGCATTTGTTATTATCTGTCTTTTGCATTTTAGTCATTTCATTGTGGTTTCTATTTGCATTTACCTAGTGACTAGTGATTTTTGAGCATCTTTTCATGTGCTTATTAGCCAGTTGTATATGTTCTTTGGAGAACTATCTATTCAGACTCTTTGTTTATTTTTTCAATTGAGTTATTTGACTTTTTACTATTGAGTTGTAAAATTTCTTTGCATATATCCTAGAGACATGTCCTTTATCAGATAGATTCATGCTTTGCAAATATTTGCCCTCATCCTATAGATTACACATCACTTAAAATTGTTTTTTCTTGATGATATCCTTTGAAGCACAAAAGGAGTTTTATAATTTTTATGAAGTCCAATTTATTTTTTTGTTTGTTTTTCACTTGGGCTTTTGGTATCATATCTAAGAAACCATTGCATGATCTAAGGTCATTAAGATTTACTCATATGATTTCTTCTCATGGTTTTAGCTCTTATATGTAATTCCATGATCCATTTTGAGTTAATTTTTGTATATGGTGTGAAGTAGGGTTCCAACTTCATTCTTTTGCATATGGATATCCAGTTGTCTCAGCACCATTGTTGAAAAGACTATTCTTTCCCCACTGAATTGTCTTAGCACTTTTGTAGAAAATCCATTGAACATAATGTGAAGGTACGTATCTGAACTTCATTTCTATTCCATTCATCTATTTATCTATTCTTATGCTAGTATCACTCTGCCTTTATTACTGTTGTTTGCAGTAAGTTTTGAAATTGGGAAATGTGATTTCTCCAACTTTGTTATTTTTTAAGATTGTTTTGGCTATTGTGGGGTCCTTGCAATTCCATATGAATTTTAGAATTAGCTTGTCAATTTCTGTAAAGAAGCGAGCTGGGATTTTGATAAGGAGTGCTTTGAAGTTCTGTATCAATTTGGGAATATTATTATCTTAACAATATTGTCTTCCGATTTATGAACATGGAATATCTTTCCCTTTTATTAGGTCTTTTTTGATTCCTTTCAATAATATTTTATAGTTTTCAGTGTACAAGTCTTGCAGTTATTTTATTAAATTTATTCTTGAGTATTTTATTCTTTTTGATGCTATTGTAAATGGAATTTTATTTTCAGATTGTTCATTTTAGTGTATAGAATACAACTGATTTTTGTATATTGATCTTGTATCTTGCTACCTTGCTGAACTTGTATTAATGACTTTATGTACAACACCATAGTCACAATCCATGACAGAACTGATAAGATGGACTTCATAAAAATTAAAAACTTCTGTTCTGCAAAAGTCACTCAAGAGGGCTTCCCTGGTGGCGCAGTGGTTGAGAATCCGCCTGCCGATGCAGGGGACACGGGTTCGTGCCCCGGTCTGGGATGATCCCACATGCCATGGAGCGGCTGGGCCCGTGAGCCATGGTCGCTGAGCCTACGTGTCCAGAGCCTGTGCTCTGCAACGGGAGAGGCCACAACAGTGAGAGACCCGCGTACCACAAAAAAAAAAAAAAAAAAAAAA
>NC_041222.1:77852083-77856423 GCF_002837175.3 Physeter macrocephalus
CTACGTGCCCAGAGCCTGTGCTCTGCAACGGGAGAGGCCACAACAGTGAGAGACCCGCGTACCACAAAAAAAAAAAAAAAAAAAAAAAGTAACTCAAGAGAATGAGGAGATAAGCCACAGATTGTGAAAAATTATTTGCAAAAGAAACATCTCATAAAGGACTGTTATCCAAAAGAAAGAACTCTCAAAACTCAACAATAATGGGCCAAAGATCTAAACAGCCATCTTACCATTAGTATTAATTCTAATGGTGTTTTGTGGATTCCTTGGGGTTTTCTATATATAAGATCATGTCGTCTATGAATAGAGATAGTTTAATTTCTTTTTTTCCAATCTGAAGGCCTCTTATTTCTTTTCTTTGCCCAATTGTCCTGGCTAGAACCTCCATTACAATGCTGAATAAAAGTGTTAAGAACAGACATCTTCTGTCATTCCTGATATTAGGGGGAAATCTTTCTGTCTTTCATCATTAAGGATGATATTAGCTGTGGGCTTCTTCTTTTTTTTAAATGTGAGCCCTATCTCTCTGCTTCTTCATGAATCCAGCCCATTTTTAAGTACCGTAGGACTGCCTTGGCCCTGGATCTCCCTGACCTCTCAGTTGAAGGGTCCCTCATCCTCTAATTTCCTATTTCTTTCCAATTCTAGAAAGAGAGACTCTAATTGGCTCAGCCCAGTCTAGGGGTGGGCTTCGTTTTGGTCAAGTGTCTGCTCTGGTGCAATCTTCTGTGGTAACCACAGCTGGGCTGGGGCAGGTAGCACAGCAGACAGCACACAGCAGGTAGCACACATGTGGCTGCTGAGGCCCACATCTAGGAAGATGACTTCATCCCAGTTTGCCCAGAACTTTCCTGGTTTTAGCACTGAACGTGTCCCCCAAATCAAAATGGTTGGTTACCCTATGCCTCCCCCTCCGCAACACCTGTTTGTAAGGGGTTGGTGTGGGTCATTTATAAGGGGGACAGTGGGTTGGGAGGTAACAATAGACACATTCAGCACAACGTTTTGACTCTCAGAGTAAATCAGGTTGGTAAGTGGATTCAAAATTGCAGTTCCAGAAGTATTATGAATACTTGTTGGGCACTGAGTGCCCAGGCTATGATATAAGATACTTTTTAGACATGGCCCTTGGGAAGACCTAACAAGCAAAACAGAAAGAAGTGCTGTGTACCAAATATCTAAGCCTATGGGTTGCAATCTAGCAGCAATTGGCCAAACTCAGTTGTCTCAATCAGCCAGCGAGGCAGTTCTATAAAATCTGTGTTTGAACCCTTCTTAGGCTGCCCAGGCTTTGTCCTCCCTGTTGCTATCCGCGTTCCTCTCTACAAACAAAGATCACCTGCCTGATCCAGGAAGGTATCTGACTTTGTAACCTCTGACCTAAATAGTACTATTTATACAACTACTTCTTCTGGTGGTGAGAGAAAGAAAAGGTTACATTCAGGAGTTGAGAAATAATTCCAGCTGCAAAGAGATCACTTATATATTGAAAAAACTGGGTATAATTCAAATGTATGAAGTGATTGATTAGTTAATAATACTTACTGAACATCACCAGTACTTAAAACAAGGGGGAATTCCTAGAAAAGGTTCGGACTGGCATGGAGGAAGCAATTAGAAAATTCATAAATCCATGAAGATTTGGGCATTGCTGGAGGCAAACCCTGAGATGAGAATCCGACTGGGAGCAGTTCAAAGGGAGGTGATCCCAGGCAACCCTGTAGGAAGGGGAGCCTGACTCAGGGAAGGAAGCCAGTAAGAGGCAAGTCAGCTCCGTACCCTGAGGAAGTCTGGGCTGGGGTGCAGAACAAAGCCTCAGAGCTGTCCCATGGCGGGAGGGGAGCAGGCTAGGGTATTTTTTCACCAACTCCTGTCAGCCATTGGTTGACGGCTGCTCCCTGGGGACACAAAATCCCTGACACTTCCAGCCTGTCCCAAAGAAAGCCCTGAAGCAAACAGGTGCAGCTGCTGGCAGTTGCAATTCAGGCCACATTTGCTGGCAGGGTGCCTGCTGAGGGCATGGGTGCCAGCGGCCTCTCCCGTACACATACTCTGCTGTCACTGCAGCACCCATACCTTGCAGCGATGTCACATGCCTGTCTCGAAAGGCAGACAGTTTGGGACATTAGGTTTTGTCAGTCAGCCTTCTTGGCTGTGAGCACCAGGGTTGCCTCTAGCTGAGGGAAGCAGAAAAGGAACTTATTATTGAGTATTAGGTGACTCACAGAATCTCCGAGGGGTGGGAAGGAGGGGACATTGGTCACACAATGGGCTGTCCCAGGGAAGATGCCACTGTCTTTCTGCAGGGCCAGCATTGTACTTCACAGAGCCATCACTGGATGCTGTTCCTCACCAGTGTCCTGGGTGAAAATACATGGCGGCCACCCACAGGAGAACAAACAGAGGCACAGCACGAGTGTGCTGTAGCGGGGAGTCCACACCATCACTTGCATTTGGGTGAAGGCTCCGAGGCAGGAAGGGAGTGGGAAAGCTTGATGTGGGCCCCACTGGAGCCTGCGAGCCATCTGATGGGACTGATTAGAGGACCACACGTGGCTTTCTTGGGATGGTCCTGACTTGGAAGCAGAGGCAAGAATGAAAGAAGCTGGCAGTTTTGATCAAGTCCTCATTGTTCTGTGGTTTGGCTTCTCTGGCGGGTGGCTGCCGAGGTTGGGGGTCAGAGTTCCATTTTCATATATGGTCTGACCATTGTCCACTTGTATCTTTAGTCTCTCACCCCCGAAGTCGGATGCCTCCGCTGTCGCCCTCTTTGGTCAGAATCCAAGTAGCACCTGCTTCCTCAGGTTGCTATCCTTTTGTTGCTGACCGGGCTTCTTGGACTCTGTAATCAATAGAAATTGTAAGAGGCCAGATGAGAGATTCAGGCAAGGTTTTACTGGGACTCGTGCTGAAGCAGGAGTCAGTGAGAATAAGTAAGAGATGCCCCTGCTCTCTCCCCTGCAGGGGGGCAAGCTGGTCCCTTAAATGGGGTGAGGATAGAGGCGGGTCAGTGGGTGGGACAGGAAGGGTGCCTTTGGTGGTCTGCCCACCCCCTTGGTGGTGCTGTGTGCAAGGAGCATGCGCAGTACCCTGCTTTTTTTTTTTTTTTTTTTCTTTTTGCGGTACGCGGGTTGTGGGCCATATATGGTCTCTGTTGCATATTCCTCTTTACGTTTTTTTTTCTTTTTCTTTTTGCGGTACGCGGGCTTCTCACTGCTGTGGCCTCTCCCGTTGCGGAGCACAGGCTCCGGACGCGCAGGCTCAGCGGCCATAGCTCACGGGCCCAGCCGCTCCGCGGCACGCGGGATCCTCCCGGACCGGGGCACGAACCCACGTCCCCTGCATCGGCAGGCGGACTCTCAACCACTTCGCCACCAGGGAAGCCCCCACGTACCCTGCAATTTCTTTTTTTTGGCTTCTTGTGCAAAAGTCATTGTTCACATAGAATCACTGGTGCTAGGCTGTGCAGAATCATATTCCATGTTCTCATTTTTCATTCTTTACGATTTACAATTCTTTACAATTCATTCTTTACAATTATTGCAATTCTGAGCAAGATTGCAGTAGAACTTTTCAGGGAGGTTCAAAAATGTGTTCAAAAGTTTGTATGGAGATGTAGGAATAGAGAAAGAATGCTATAGGAAGAGCTAAAATAATTTTGAAGATGAAGAACAGCAAACTAAGATCTATGTATAAGATGTGTACCTACAGCATTGGGAACATTTTAAGTGGGATTGGGACTGGTTAAAGAAATTATGAAACAGCAAACATAATGGAATACCATGCAGTTATGAAGAAAAAAGAAACAGCTCTGTATTTGCTGATATGGAAAGGTCTCTAGATGCTAAATGAGTGATATGTGATGTATTAATTTGTGGCAGACCAAGCATTTAAGTCATTAATTGACATCAAATGACATATTAATTTCTCCTTCCCCTCTACTGAGAACAAAGAGAATTCTAAAGGCTTGATTCAAGGTCTCTGCTCTCATTGGAAGTGCGATGGGACAGGCCACGTCTTTTTACCAAGAACAGTTGGAAGGCACGGAATGACTTTGAACATGTGTGAGAATTGAACATGATTAGGCTTGCATGTTGCAAAGATTCTTCTGGCTGACATGTGGACAATAGATTAGAGGGTATTATAGAAGGATTAGAAATGATGCAGGGGCTTCTCTGGTGGCGCAGTGGTTGCGCGTCCGCCTGCCTATGCAGGGGAACCGGGTTCGCGCCCCGGTCTGGGAGGATCCCACGTGCCGCGGAGCGGCTGGGCCCGTCAGCCGTGGCCGCTGAGCCTGCGCGTCCGGAGCCTGTGCTCCGCAACGGGAGAGGCCGCAGCAG
>NC_041222.1:77856433-77861805 GCF_002837175.3 Physeter macrocephalus
GGGGAACCGGGTTCGCGCCCCGGTCTGGGAGGATCCCACATGCCGCGGAGCGGCTGGGCCCGTGAGCCATGGCCGCTGAGCCTGCGCGTCCGGAGCCTGTGCTCCGCAACGGGAGAGGCCGCAGCAGAGGGAGGCCCGCATACCACAAAAAAAAAAAAAAAAAAAAAAAAAAAAGAAATGATGCAAGGAAAACGATTGCAGTAATCCAGAAGAGAGAAAAATGGTGACTGGCAATATGGAAGTGTTATGAAAGTTGGGGTCTGGCTGCTCGCCACTCTAAAGCTAATACTTGAGAGGAAAGTTTGGTGGAAAGGAAAGTTTGCTTTATTCCAGAGGCCGGCAACTGGGTGAAAAGGGGACTCATGTCCAAAGGCCAACTACCCACTGACCATCAGTGGGCAAGAGCTTTTACAGGGGAGTTTCAAGGGTGTCTAGGTGGAGGGAGGGGTTACAATGCAGAAGCAGCACGGTCAGCTCTGACAGTCATCTCGAAGTTGGTCATGCGGTGGTCTGACCAGCATCATCTTGATTGTTTTGAGTACAGTTAATCTTTAGTTCCAGGGTCGGTGTGTTCCCATTTCTTTGAGGCCAGTTCTCAGAATTGTGGCAGCTTATGTCATGGCGACAGTCTGGTCATCATGTAGCTAACTTCTTCCATCTGCTGGGGGTTTCAGTAACTACAAAACAGCTCACAGGATATTATCAGAATATTATCTATAGCCCTTGAGGAGGAATTAAAGTCCTTGACTGTATTTAATGACTAAACAATTATGATTTGGTCTCGTTTGACTGTTTTCCTTTGCTTCTGCATTTTCTCACTTCTGTGATTAAATTTAATCTTTGACTAAAGTTTTTCTACAGACAAAAGGCGGGTGGAGGACATTGGGGGGAAGGCTCATAGGGTCCTGCTCCGTTTCAGAGGTGGTGATAAGGATGGAGAGAAATGAATGGATTTGAAAAATACTTACGGGTAAGATGGGCAGGACCTGGTGATAGATATGGGGGGAGGGGTGCATTAGAGCATCAGGGTGACTCCCAGGCGCTGTCAGATACGATTCCTGCCTTCAAGGAATTTAGAGTAATTAAACCAACACAATAACAGCTGAAATTAGTTTTCTTAGGAGCTTTTTAGTGGGTGAGCGCTGATCTCTCCCGTCCTCACGGGGCCAGCCCCTTGCATCCTCTGCGCCCTCATCTTCATCTTTGATTCTGCATCAGCACCTGGCTCAGTGCCCAGCACATGGTCGTCAACACAGGCTTGTGGAACGAGGCGGCGTGCTGGTGACCACGGCGTGCACGGAGGGTTTAGAACCTTATATCCAATTTGTCAAGTGGAGTGGATTCAACACTGGAGGAGCTGAATCAATTACTGTTTTTGAAAGGGGATCAAGAAAACCATAAGCAGTTAACAGAATGTGAGATGTGGTGTAATAACTGATAAAGTTAGAAAACTTTTAAGTCTAAAAAGCATAGCCAACATCATTGTAAGGACTGAAGTTTACTGCCCCTGTTCCTTATACCTGTGGTGCCTCTGCTAGGAACACCTTCCTTCCTGGTGCCCCAAATACTTGGAAAACACCCACTGACTTTTTTGAGATGAGGCTTAAACCTCTCCACCTCCAGGCATCCTCTCCTGGTCCATCCAAACCAGGGGGACTTCAATGACGGCATTTACACTGGCCCCTGCTTCAGTGACTGCATTTACCTGGGCTGCACTGTTTTCGTCCAGCTGTCTCCTCTGAGGGCAGGGAACTTGATCTCTTTCGCCTCCCAGCACCCATTATAATGCCTCTCTCAAGGTAGGCATTTCAGTCTAAAATCCTTTGGGGGTCAAAGTGATTATAAGGATGAAAGAGAGAAAGAAAAGAAGGAATGAAGACGAATGATCAATAAGTTACTGTAAAATAAGTGATGGAGAATATTAATACGTAAAATGTTACTAAGGTCCACAAAGCACATTTTATTCCACTCAAGTTAGGGGCATCATGATTTAGAAAGAAAAAGTACTGAACTTTGGACTCAGAAATCCTGGGGTTTTTTTTGTTTGTTTGTTTGCGGTACGCGGGCCTCTCACTGTTGTGGCCTCTCCCGTTGCGGAGCGCAGGCTCCGGACGCGCAGGCTCAGCGGCCATGGCTCACGGGCCCAGCCGCTCCGCGGCATGTGGGATCTTCCCGGACCGGGGCATGAACCTGTGTCCCCTGCATCGGCAGGCGGACTCTCAACCACTGCGCCACCAAGGGAAGCCCCTA
Organism: Physeter macrocephalus; assembly: GCF_002837175.3. Classification (NCBI taxonomy): domain Eukaryota; kingdom Metazoa; phylum Chordata; class Mammalia; order Artiodactyla; family Physeteridae; genus Physeter; species Physeter macrocephalus. The sequence goes on from NC_041222.1 coordinate 77,858,684, forward strand.
GAAGTCCTGGTTTTGACACTTGACTTTTTCTCTGCTGGGTTTTGGTTTCTCATCTGTGAAGGTGGTGGGGTGGGTGGGCCACATTTGTAAGGTTCTTTCTAGTTCTAAAGAGTCAGGATAGCAATTTGATGTCAGGAGGTCTGAGTTCTTATTCTACTCATCCATCAATGGTTGTAGCCAGATCCTGTGCCAGGCCTGGCAGTAAAATGATGACTAAGAGTATTTTGTGCTTTCTACTCACAGCCCAGTGGAGCAGATGGGCAGTGAAGAGATAAGGCCTCCTGGTGGGTACGTCCAGGGGACACACAGGACCTCCACACACCTCTCTGATCCCTGGCTCCCCCCCTGACCCTTGTGCCTTGCACAGACTAGTGTTCATGAAAGAGTTGTTGGTGAGTAAATGAAAAAGTAAATTGTCATGATGGAGATATTCTGGAAGCAGGAAGGAGGGGGTCCCTGACACAGTCTGGGCCTGGGGGCTGAGGTGGAGGAGAGGTGAGCAAGGCTATCTAGAGGGATCTAATAAGTAGTATTAGCCAGGTGAAATGTTTGCGGGGGGACTTCCCTGGTGGCACAGTGGTTAAGAATCCGCCTGTCAATACAGGGGACACGGGTTTGAGCCCTGGTCCGGGAAGATCCCAAATGCCACGGAGCAACTAAGCCCATGCACCGCAACTACTGAGCCTGCGCTCTAGAGCTTGCAAGCCACAACTACTGAGCCCTTGTGCCTAGAGCCCGTGCTCTGCAACAAGGGAAGCCACTGCAGTGAGAAGCCCACGCACCGCGACGAAGAGTAGCCCCTGCTCACCGCAACTAGAGAAAGCCTGCGTGCAGCAATGAAGACCAAACGCAGCCAAAAATAAATACATAAATTAATTAATTAAAAAGAGAAATGTTTGCAGGGTGAAGCTTATAGACAGAAGAGACAATGGAGGCCCAGGTGGAGAGACAGCTGGTGGAGGCCTCCAGCGGCCAGGGTGTAACGTCTGAGGCAGGGATGCAGCAAGTGAGAAGCAAGAGAGGCCTCGGGTTCCACTCAAGACCCTGGACTTTCTCCTGTAGATGAAGGTTTCAACACCGAGCAAGAGAGTTGGTTTGCCTTTCAGATAGCCCACGCTTACCCTCCTTGTGGAGTGTGGATGTGACGTGGGCAAGACGAGGCCAGAAGTTTGTCGTTAGGAGGCTGTACCGGGGACGATGTGAGAATTATGGTGTCGGGCAAACGAGGGTAGAGGCCAGAGAAGAATTTCGAAGGTGAAACGGACTGGAGTTGTATTATGCGGATGTGGAGGGTGAGGGAGAACGGGGAGTTTAGAGTCCCCACCAGGCGTTTGAGTCGGGTGACAGGTTGGGACAGTAGCTGAGCTGGGGAATGGAGTGGGAACAGCAGGTGACGAGGAGGAGGTGCGTGATGTAGCCTGAAGCGCTCTCGGCAGGTGTTCGGCAGGCCATCCAGAGTACGTGGCTGCAGACACGCATCTGGGAGACATCAGAGAATCTCTGGTTCTGGAACTGTGAGGAGGGGTTGGGCTCACCTGGGAGAGTGGACAGAGCAAAACAGGAGGGTCTTCCCCACTTAGGACATCATCGACTGCGGTGCCCAGGGAGCAGTCAGACAGAGCAGATTTCAGCAGGAGCGAGGGCTTTGGAGAAGACAAATTTGAAAAGACTAGATGATAGATAGGGACGACATGGGCTCTAGAATGGGGGTAGGGGCTAGGATGTGAGGCTGTTTAGAGGCAAAGAGGTTGTTTTTTTTTAACAACATATGACAGGTGGATCTAGGCCCAAATAAGCATGACTGATGGCGTTGGGGACAAAGGTAGGCTAGAGAGACCTGGATGGGACCAGGCTCGGGAGAGGCCATGGCAGGGAGTGAACCTGCAGATCCCAACGTCTATAATACTGAAACAAAACATAGTCAAAAAACCCCTATACTATTTTTCAAACAATGTTGGGAATCTGTTTTAGGTAGACTGATCCTATAATTTATTAGCAAAGTGAATCAATTTGGAGAGGAAAGAGGACAGTATTAATAAAGTCAAGACAACAGGCATAAACAGGGATGGTCTCACATCAACTGGCATGCACCGTCATTCTAATTTTAGATCTCTATTATTGTTTTTGTAAAGTAATCAGGGGAAATTTTCTATTCCTTTGGTTATGTAAATATCTTGAAAAACTTAATTCCTAGACAAGTATTTCAGACTACTGCTGACTCCCTGCAGAAACTGGTCCTTCCATCACCACAACACAGCACCCTCAAACACAAGCCTTTCGTCCTGAGACTGTTTCAGATTTGATTATTCCCTGAGTGGTCACCCCAGTGAAGTGTGTCCCTTCTTTTATATTAAAGTCGGAAATATTGCCTTGAAAAAATCCTAAATAGAAATATAGATCTGCAAAAAGTTGGCCTTGTTTTTGAAGTCTTGCTCTTTGAATATGTGCATAATTTTTTAAAATTTTGGTGGCATCTTTTTCATAGGGTACAAAAATGTCCCAGGCAACAAGAGCAGGAAGAGACAGAGAAAGACAAATACTATATGATATCACTTATATGTGGACTCCTCAGTGAATTCTTGGGGTTTTTTTTACTGAAGTATAGTTGATTTATAATATTGAATTACTTTCAGGTGTACAGCAAAGAGATTCAGTTATTTTTTTCAGATTATCCATTATAAGTTATTGTAAGATATTGAACTTAGTTCCCTGTGCTATATACAGTAAATTCTTGTTGCTTATCTATTTCATGTATAGTAGCTTGTATCTGTTAATCCCATACCCCTAATTTGTCCCTCCTTCCCTCTCTCTCCCCTTTGGTAACCATAAGTTTGTTTCCTATGTCTGTGAATCTGTTTCTGTTTTGTATACAGATTCATTTGTATTATTTTTTAGATTCCACATATAAGTGATATCATATGATATTTGTCTTTCTCTGTCAGACTTACTTCACTAAGTATAATATTTTCTAGGTCCATCCATGCAAATGGCAATATTTCATTCTTTTTTACGGCTCAGTAATATTCCATTGTATATATATTCCACATCTTCTTAAGTCAATTGTCTGTTGATGGACACTTGGGTTGTTTCCATGTCTTGGTTATTATAAATAGTGCTGCTAT
>NC_041222.1:77866750-77869867 GCF_002837175.3 Physeter macrocephalus
ATTGTTATATCTTCTTCTTAGATTGATCCCTTGATCATTATGTAGTGTCCTCCCTTGTCTCTTGTAACAGTCTTTATTTTAAAGTCTATTTTATATTATATGAGTATTGCTACTCCAGCTTTCTTTTGATTTCCATTTGCATGGAATATGTTTGTTTTTCCATCCCCTCACTTTCAGTCTGTATGTGTCCCTATGTCTGAAGTGGGTCTCTTGCAGACAGCATATATATGGGTCTTGATTTTGTATGCATTCAGCCAGTCTGTGTCTTTTGTTTGGAGCACTTAATCCATTTACATTGAAACTAATTATTGATATGTATGTTCCTATTACCATTTTCTTAATTGTTTTGGGTTTGTTTTTGTAGGTCTTTTTCTTCTGTTGTGTTTCCTGCCTAGGGAGGTTCCTTTAGCATTTGTTGTAAAGCTGGTTTGGTGGTGCTGAATTCTCTTAGCTTTTGCTTGTCTGTAAAGCTTTTGATTTCTCCATCAAATCTGAATGAGATCCTTGCTGAGTAGAGTAATCTTGGTTGTAGGCTTTTCTCTTTAGCATTTTAAATATATGCTGCCACTCCCTTCTGGCCTGCAGAGTTTGTGCTGAAAAATCAGCTGATAACCTTATGGGGATTCCCTTGTATGTTATTTGTTGCATTTCCCTTGCTGCTTTTAATATTTTTTCTTTGAACTTAATTTTTGTTAGTTTGATTAATATGTTTCTTGGCATGTTTCTCCTTGGTTTATCCTGTGTGGGACTCTCTGCGGTTCCTGGCCTTGGGTGGCTATTTCCTTTCCCATATTAGGGAAGTTTTTGACTATAAAAAACTCTTCAAATACTTTCTCAGATGCTTCCTCTTTCTCTTCTTCTTCTGGGACCCCTATAATTCAAATGTTTGTGTGTTTAATGTTGTCCTAGAGGTCTCTGAGACTGTCTTCATTTCTTTCCATTCTTTTTTCTTTATTCTGCTCCTTGGCAGTTATTTCCACCATTCTATCTTCCAGCTCACTTATTTGTTCTTCTGCCTCACTTATTCTGCTATCAATTCCTTCTAGTGTATTTTCCATTTCAGTTATTGTGCTGTTCATCTCTGTTTGTTTGTTCTTTAGTTCTTCTAGGTCCTTGTTAAACAGTTCTTGTATTTTCTTGATCCGTGCCTCCATTCTATTTCCAAAATTTTGGATCATCTTTACTATCATTGCTTTAAATTCTTCTTCAGGTAGGTTGCCTATTTCCTCTTCATTTATTTGGCCTTGTAGGCTTTTACCTTGCTCCTTCGTCTGTAACATATTTTTTTGTCATCTTATTTTTTTTCTGGATGGCTGGGACTGTGTTCCTGTCTTATTGGGTGTTTGGCCAGAGGCATCCAGCACTGGAGTTTGCAAGCAGTTAGGTGGAGCCAGGTCTTGCTGCCAAGAAGAGGCATATAAGTGATATCATATGATATTTGTCTTTCTCTGTCAGACTTACTTCACTAAGTATAATATTTTCTAGGTCCATCCATGCAAATGGCAATATTTCATTCTTTTTTACGGCTCAGTAATATTCCATTGTATATATATTCCACATCTTCTTAAGTCAATTGTCTGTTGATGGACACATGGGTTGTTTCCATGTCTTGGTTATTATAAATAGTGCTGCTATGAACATTGGGGTGCTTGTATCTTTTTGAATTAGAGTTTTTGTTTTTTCTGGATATATACCCAGTAATGGGATTGCTGGGTCATATGGTAGCTCTATAATTAGTTTTCTAAGGAACCTCCATACTGTTTTCCATAGTGGCTGCACCAATTTACATTCCCACCAACAATGTAGGAGGGTTCCCTTTTCTCCACACCCTCTCCAGCATTTATTATTTTTAGACTCTTTGATGATAACCATCCTGACCAGAGTAAGGTGATACTTCATTGCAGTTTTATTTGCATTTCTCTAATAACTAGCGATGTTGAGCATCTTTTCATGTGCCTGTTGGCCATCTGTATATTTTCTTTGGGAAAATGTCTATTTAGGTCTTCTGCCTATTTTTTGATTGCGTTGTTTGTTGTTTGATATTGAATTGTATGAGCTTGGTGGATTTTTATGTGGTGAACCCTTGGGTAGTAATGGGAGTGATTTTATATATTTATTTTAGATTAACTTTTAATTTTAGAATAGTTTTAGATTTATTGAAAAGTTGCAAGGCTAGAACAGAGGGTTCGTATAAGCCCCTCATCTCCTTTCCCCTGTTGTTAGCATCTTATGTTACCATGGTGCGTTTATCAAAACTAAAGAATCAATGTTGATATATTACTATAACTAGACTCTGCACTTTATTCAGATTTCACTAAAACCATTTAGTGTTCTTTTTATGTTCTAAGATCACATCCAGGATCCCATTACTTTTGGTCATAAAGACTCCTTAGGCTCCTCTTGGCTGTGACAGTTCCTCAGACTTTTCCTGTTCTAATGACCTTGACAGTTTTGAGGAGTACCGGTCAGGTGTTTTGTAGAATATTTCTCAATTTGGGTTTGTCTGATATTTTTCTCATGGTTATATTACAGTTATAGCGTTTTGGAAAGAACACCACAGAGGTGAAATGCCATTCTCATGGCCCATCGTATCAAGGGTATGTGCTACCAATATTGTTCATCACTTGATCACTTGGCTGAGGTCATGTTTGCATGTTCTTCCACAGCAAAGTTATTCTTTGTTTCTCTCCCCTTTTCCAAACTATGTTCTTCGGAAATGAGTCATTAAGTGCAGCCCACACTCAAGGGGTAGAGATTTGAGCCCTACCACCTCAAGAGCAGAGTTTCTACAAAAATTATCTGGAATTTTCCTGCATAGGAGATTTGTCTATTCTGCGCTTCCTTGTCATGCTCCCAATTTAGCCTGGGATGCTGGGAAAAGGGAAATCCTGGGAAAGAAGCTGGGCCTTTGGGAGCAAGATTTTCTAGGGAGATATGTAGAGTTACCCCTTTGGAGACCCCTGGTGGGAATCTGGCAGATGTAATTTATCTTTTTTTTTTTAAACATCCTTATTGCAGTATAATTGCTTTACAATGGTGTGTTAGTTTCTGCTTTACAACAAAGTGAATCAGTTATACATATACATATGTTCCCATACCTCTTCCCTCTTGCATCCT
>NC_041222.1:77870176-77871145 GCF_002837175.3 Physeter macrocephalus
TGGTACATGACTCTTTTTGAATTATGGTTTTCTCAGGGTATATGCCCAGTAGTGGGATTGCTGGGTCGTATGGTAGTTCTACTTTTAGTTTTTTAAGGAACCTCCATACTGTTCTCCATAGTGGCTGTATCAATTTACATTCCCACCAACAGTGGAAGAGGGTTCCCTTTTCTCCACACCCTCTCCAGCATTTATTGTTTGTAGATTTTTTGATGATGGCCATTCTGACTGGAGTGAGACGGTATCTCACTGTAGTTTTGATTTGCATTTCTCTAATGATTAGTGTTGTTGAGCATCCTTTCATGTGTTTTGGGCAATCTGTATATCTTCTTTGGAGAAATGTCTATTTAGGTCTTCCGCCCTTTTTTGGATTGGGTTTTTGTTTTTTTGATATTGAGTTTCATGAGCTGCTTGTATATTTTGGAGATTAATCCTTTGTTAGTTGCTTTGTTTGCAAATACTTTCTCCCATTCTGAGAGCTGTCTTTTCATTCTGTGTACGGTTTCCTTTGCTGTGCAAAAGCTTTTGAGTTTAATTAGGTCCCATTTTTTAATTTTTGTTTTTATTTTCATTATTCTAGGAGGTGGGTCAGAAAAGCTCTTGCTGTGATTTATGTCAAAGAGGGTTCTTCCTATGTTTTCCTCTAAGAGTTTTGTATTATTTGGTCTTACAGTTAGGTCTTCAATCCATTTTGAGTTTATTTATTTTATTTTATTTTTTTAACATCTTTATTGGAGTATAACTGTTTTACAATGGTGTGTTAGTTTCTGCTTTACAACAAAGTGAATCAGTTATACATATATATATATATTCCCATATCTCTTTCCTCTTGTGTCTCCCTCCCTCCCACCCTCCCTATCCCACCCCTCTAGGTGGTCACAAAGCACCGAGCTGATCTCCCTGTGCTACGTGGCTGCTTCCCACTAGCTATCTATTTTACATTTGGTAGTGTATATATGTCCATGCCAC
>NC_041222.1:77874472-77877663 GCF_002837175.3 Physeter macrocephalus
TTTCCCTTGCTGCTTTTAATATTTTTTCTTTGAACTTAATTTTTGTTAGTTTGATTAATATGTTTCTTGGCATGTTTCTCCTTGGTTTATCCTGTGTGGGACTCTCTGCGGTTCCTGGCCTTGGGTGGCTATTTCCTTTCCCATATTAGGGAAGTTTTTGACTATAAAAAACTCTTCAAATACTTTCTCAGATGCTTCCTCTTTCTCTTCTTCTTCTGGGACCCCTATAATTCAAATGTTTGTGTGTTTAATGTTGTCCTAGAGGTCTCTGAGACTGTCTTCATTTCTTTCCATTCTTTTTTCTTTATTCTGCTCCTTGGCAGTTATTTCCACCATTCTATCTTCCAGCTCACTTATTTGTTCTTCTGCCTCACTTATTCTGCTATCAATTCCTTCTAGTGTATTTTCCATTTCAGTTATTGTGCTGTTCATCTCTGTTTGTTTGTTCTTTAGTTCTTCTAGGTCCTTGTTAAACAGTTCTTGTATTTTCTTGATCCGTGCCTCCATTCTATTTCCAAAATTTTGGATCATCTTTACTATCATTGCTTTAAATTCTTCTTCAGGTAGGTTGCCTATTTCCTCTTCATTTATTTGGCCTTGTAGGCTTTTACCTTGCTCCTTCGTCTGTAACATATTTTTTTGTCATCTTATTTTTTTTCTGGATGGCTGGGACTGTGTTCCTGTCTTATTGGGTGTTTGGCCAGAGGCATCCAGCACTGGAGTTTGCAAGCAGTTAGGTGGAGCCAGGTCTTGCTGCCAAGAAGAGGACCTCTGGGAGAGCTCACACTGATTAATATTCCCTGGGGCCTGAAGTTCTCTGTTAGTCCAGCGACTTGAACTCAGTGCTCCCACCACAGGAGCTCAGGCCTGATACCAAGCCTGGGAACCAAGATCCCACAAGCCACATGGTGCAGCAAAAAAAGAAGACAACAAACAAAAAAGAGCAGAACAATAACAATGAATAAAAAATAAAATTAGAAAAATAAAAATACATTAGAAAAAATAAAAATGAAACAACAAAACAGAATCACAGCAGGAGAAAAAAATAAATAAATAATTTTAAAATTAAGTAAAAAAAAATTAAAAGAATAAAAAAATAAAGAAAATTTAAAAATACAAAATAAAAACTTCCCTGGTGCCTCCATTATCAGTGTCCTTGCTCCCACGGTGAGCTTCAGCTAATCCCCACCTCCTCAGTAGGCCCTCCAAGACCTCTAGCTAGGTCTCTGGGCCCTCTGTGTCAGCCCACCTGTGTGCATGTTCTTCTCACCAGCATCTACTCCTGAAGCTGACCAGGAGCACACGTGCGCAGGCCTCCACAGGCATGCCTGCAGGGGCTGGTTCAGCTTGGTGGGGGCAGCGTTTGACCCACCTGGACCTGAGCAGCCAGAGAAAGCTTTGGTGGAGGCAGAGCTCAGGCCCAGGACCTGCATGGCTGAAAATGTAGCAATTTAAAACAAACATTTTTTCTGTCACAATTTCCATGGGTCAGTAATCTTGGCATGGCTTAACTGGGTGCCCCTGGCTCAGGGTGTCCTATGAGGTTGCAATCAAGGTGTCAGCTGTGGCTGCAGTCATCTCAAGCCTTGATGAGCAGATGATGTGCTTCCGAGCTCACTCTTGTGGCTGTTGGCACAGCTCAGATCCCTGCTGGCAGCTGGCCAGAGGTGTCAGTTATTTGCTGCATGGACCTCTCCATAAAGCATCTCAGAAGTTGGCAGCTGGCTTCCCTAGGAGCTACCAAGTGAGTGAGAGCAAGAGAGGGAATTCAAGATAAAATGCACAGTTTTTTTGTAACTTAATGTTGAAGTGACATACCATCACCTCTGCTGGGTTCTGTTCACAGAAGCCAGTCATAAGTCCAGCCTACACTCAAGGAGAGGGTATAAATTTACACAAGGATGTAAACACCAGGAGGCAGGGATCACTGGGAGCCTTGTAGAGGATGCCTACTATAATCATCAGTGGATGGAAGCCCTTGGATGAAAGGTTGAAGGGGAACATTATAATCAGAGGCACCACCACCTGAATCCACTACTCAATCTTATAATCACTAAAAGCAGACAACCAGATATTATTTGCCTTCTGTTGTGAAGCACTGAAATACACAGCATCATCTCATGAAGTATTCTTTCCAAAAAGAGTAGAGCCCAAGTCTAATCAAGGCTTTAGCAAACATTCAATTTACGAGAAATATGGATGACAGAAGAAAAAGTTAAATAACACCATGAGGATACAAATCTAGATTGTGGGACCTTCTATAGGACAATGGACCTATTTCTTCAGTAAGTCAATTGCATGAAAAAAAAATGAGGAAATTCTCTAGATTAAAAGAACCTTAAGAGATGTAAAAACCAAATGCAATATTTAACCTTGCTTGGATACTGATTCAAACAAGCCAACTAGAAAAGTTGAGATAATAAGGAGACTTTGAACATAGATGGTACCAAGGAATTATTGTTCATTTTTCGTGGTATGATAATGGCATTGTGGCTGTGAAAGAAAATGTCCATATTTTTTCTGAGATGCAAGCCAAACCATATAAGGATGATAGACATGAGGCCTAAGATTTGCTTCAAAATAATTCGGTATACACAGCAAACACAATAACGAAGGGAATAGATGAAACAAGTGTGATAAAACCTTAATAAATATTGAATCTCGATGATGGGTGTATACAGGTTCATTACACAATTTTATTTATTTTAATGAATGTTTAAACATTTTCATAATAAAAATGGGAAGAATAGATGTCAGGACTAGATGGTTTTATAGCTGAGTTCTAGCTAGATTTTAAAGAATAAATATTTCTAATATTATTTAGATATCTATGACCTCATAAAAAGGATGAAAATTCCCTAATTCATTTTATGAAGGTAGCATAACTTTTTAAAATCTTTTTTTTGGAACTATAACATGCATGAAGAAAAGTTTACAGTTTTAAGTGTATAGCTTGAGGAATTTTCACACACTGGACTTGGGCACAAAGATAAAAAACAAAATATTGTGAGCAGCCCAGAAACCAGATAGTAGTTCCTGATTAAGATCCCCCCTATCCTGAACCAAAATATGATTTAAAAAAAATAGTGCAGGGCTTCCCTGGTGGTGCAGTGGTTGCGCGTCCGCCTGCCGATGCAGGGGAACCGGGTTCGCGCCCCGGTCTGGGAGGATCCCACATGCCGCGGAGCGGC
>NC_041222.1:77878223-77881716 GCF_002837175.3 Physeter macrocephalus
GCATATGCCCAGTAGTGGGATTGCGGGGTCATATGGTAGTTCTATTTGTAGTTTTTTAAGGAACCTCCATACTGTTCTCCATAGTGGCTGTATCTATTTACATTCCCACCAGCAGTGCAAGAGTGTTGCCTTTTCTCCCCACCCTCTCCAGCATTTATTGTTTCTAGATTTTTTGATGATGGCCATTCTGACCGGTGTGAGATGATATCTCATTGTAGTTTTGATTTGCATTTCTCTAATGATTAATGATGTTTGAGTTTATTTTTATGTATGGTGTTAGGGGGTGTTCTAATTTCATTCTTTTATATGTAGCTGTCCAGTTTTCCCAGCACCACTTATTAAAGAGACTGTGTTTTCTGCATTGTTTATTCTTGCCTCCTTTGTCGTAGATTAGGTGGCCAGAGGTGCATGGGTTTATCTCTGGGCTTTCTATCCTGTTCCATTGATCTATATTTCTGTTTTTGTGGCAGTTCTATACTGTCTTGATTACTGTAGCTTTGTAGTATAGTTGGAACTCAGGGAGGCTGATTCCTCCAGCTCCGTTTTTCTTTCCCAACTTTGCTTTGGCTATTTGGGGTCTTTTGTGTTTCCATACAAATTGTAAAATATTTTGTTCTAATTCTGTGGAAAATGCCATTGGTAATTTGATAGGAATTGCACTGAATCTGTAGATTGCTTTGGGTAGTATAGTCATTTTCACAATATTGATTCTTCCAATGCAAGAACATGGTATATCTCTCCATCTGTTTGTGTCATCTTTGATTTCTTTCATCAGTATCTTATAGTTTTCTAAGTACAGGTCTTTTACCTCCTTAAGTAGGCTTATTCCTAGGTATTTTATTCTTTTGGCTGCAATGGTAAATGAGATTGTTTCCTTAATTTCTCTTTCTGATCGTTCGTTTTTATTGTATAGGAATGAAAGAGATTTCTGTGCATTAATTTTGTATCCTGCTACATTACCAAATTCATTGATTAGTTCTAGTTGTTTTCTGGTGGCATCTTTAGGATTTTCTATGTATAGTATCATGCCATCTGCAAACAGTGACAGCTTTACTTCTTCTTTTCCAATTTTTATTCCTTTTATTTCTCCTTCATCTCTGATTGCTGTGGCTAGGACTTCCAAAACTATGTTAAATAATAGTGGTGAGAGTGGACATCCTTGTCTTGTTCCTTCCTTAGAGGAAATGCTTTCAGTTTTTCACCCTTGAGAATGATGTTTGCTGTGGGTTTTGTCATATATGGCCTTTATTATGTGGAGGTAGGTTCCCTCTATGCCCACTTTCTGGAGGGTTTTATCATAAATGGGTGTTGAATTTTGTCAAAAGCTTTTTTTGCATCTATTGAGATGATCATATGGTTTTTTTTCTTTAATTTGTTAATATGGTGTATCACATTGATTGATTTGCATATATTGAAGAATCCTCACATCCCTGGGACAACTCCCACTTGATCATCATGTATGATCCTCTTAATGTGTTGTTGGTTTCTGTTTGCTATTATTTGGTTGAGGATTTTTGCGTCTATGTTCATCAGTGATATTGGTCTGTAATTTTCTTTTTTTTGTTGTTATATCTTTGCCTGTTTTTGATATCAGGGTGATGATGGCCTCATAGAATGAGCTTGGGAGTGTTCCTTCCTCTGCAATTTTTTGGAAGAGTTTGAGAAGGATGGATGTTAGCTCTTCTCTAAATGTTTGATAGAATTCACCTGTGAAGTCATCTGGTCCTGGGCTTTTGTTGGAAGACTTAATGCCGTTTCAATTTCATTACTTGTGATCAGTCTGTCTGTATTTTCTATTTCTTCCTGGTTCAGTCTTGGAAGGCTGTACCTTTCTAAAAATTTGTCTATTTCTTCCAGGTTTTCTATTTTATTGGCATATAGTTGTTTGGAGTAGTCTCTTACGATCCTTTGTATTTCTGCTGTGTCAGTTGTAATTTCTTCTTTTCATTTCTAATTTTATTGATTTGAATCCTCTTCCTTTTTCTCTTGATGAGTCTGGCTAAAGATTTATCGATTTTGTTTATATTCTCAAAGAACGAGCTTACAGTTTCATTGATTTCTGCTGTTTTCTTCATTTCTATTTCATTTATTACTGCTCTGACTTTTATTTCATTCCTTCTACTCACTTTGAGTTTTTTTTTTGTTGTTGTTGTTCTTCTTTCTCTAGTTGCTTTAGGTGTAAGGTTTGGTTGTTTGAGATTTTTCTTGTTTCTTGAGGTAGGATTGTATTGCTATAAACTTCTCTCTTAGAACTGCTTTGGCTGCATCCCATAGGTTTTGGGTCATTGTGTTTTCATTGTTATTTGTTTCTAGATATTTTTTGATTTCTTCAGTGATCTCTTGGTTATTTAGTAGTGTCTCATTTAGCCTCCATGTGTTTGTGTTTTTTACAGTTTATTTTCCCTTAATTGATTTCTAATCTCATAGCGTTATGGTGAAGAAAGATGCTTGATATGATTTCAATTTTCTCAAATTTACTGAAGCTTGATTTGTGACCCAAGATGTGATCTACCCTGGAGAATGTTCTGTGTGCACTTGAGAAGAAAGTGTATTCTGCTGCTTTCTGATGGAATGTCCTATAAATATAAATTAAGTCTCTCTGGTCATTTAAAGCTGTGTTTCCTTATTAATTTTCTGTCTGGATGATCTGTCCATTGGTGCAAGTGGGGTGTTAAAGTCCCCCACTATTATTGTGTTACTGTTGATTTCCCCTTTTATGGCTGTTAGCATTTGCCTATGTATTCAGGTGATCCTATGTTAGGTGCATAAATATTTATAATTGTTATATCTTCTTCTTAGATTGATCCCTTGATCATTATGTAGTGTCCTCCCTTGTCTCTTGTAACAGTCTTTATTTTAAAGTCTATTTTATATTATATGAGTATTGCTACTCCAGCTTTCTTTTGATTTCCATTTGCATGGAATATGTTTGTTTTTCCATCCCCTCACTTTCAGTCTGTATGTGTCCCTATGTCTGAAGTGGGTCTCTTGCAGACAGCATATATATGGGTCTTGATTTTGTATGCATTCAGCCAGTCTGTGTCTTTTGTTTGGAGCACTTAATCCATTTACATTGAAACTAATTATTGATATGTATGTTCCTATTACCATTTTCTTAATTGTTTTGGGTTTGTTTTTGTAGGTCTTTTTCTTCTGTTGTGTTTCCTGCCTAGGGAGGTTCCTTTAGCATTTGTTGTAAAGCTGGTTTGGTGGTGCTGAATTCTCTTAGCTTTTGCTTGTCTGTAAAGCTTTTGATTTCTCCATCAAATCTGAATGAGATCCTTGCTGAGTAGAGTAATCTTGGTTGTAGGCTTTTCTCTTTAGCATTTTAAATATATGCTGCCACTCCCTTCTGGCCTGCAGAGTTTCTGCTGAAAAATCAGCTGATAACCTTATGGGGATTCCCTTGTATGTTATTTGTTGCATTTCCCTTGCTGCTTTTAATATTTTTTCTTTGAACTTAATTTTTGTTAGTTTGATTAATATGTTTCTT
>NC_041222.1:77883554-77896574 GCF_002837175.3 Physeter macrocephalus
AAAAAAAAAAAAAAAAAAAAAAAAAAAAATAGTGCAAAAATGCACTACTATATATAAAATAGATAACTAATAAGAACCTACTGTATAGCACAGGGAACTCTACTCAGTACTTTGCAATGACCTGTATGGGAAAAGAATCTGAAAAAAGAGTGATTACATGTATATGTATAACTGATTCACTTTGTTGTACACCTGAATCTAACACAACGTTGTAAATCAACAATATACTCCAATAAAAATGTTTTAAAAATAGTGCAAAAAATGGAAACTATAGAATAATTTCACCTACATACAGGTACATTTTCTAAGTACAATAATAGGAAATAGAATCCAGAAATGTAATTTAACATCTATACACTCATACGTATATTATTAATAATTTAATCGCTCACCATTATTTCTTGCACTCTGAGTTCTTGTTAAAGTACATAATTTACTAGTAGTTTTTTCAGTTGGAGATTGTGGATAGTAAGCAATTTTAGCTCTCATATGTTTTAAAGTGTATTTATTTTACCCCTACTATTTAAAGAGAGTTTGGCTGGTTAGATAATTCCAGATTGACAATTGTTTTCCCTCAGGATGTTGAGTATGACTCCATCACCTTCTGAAATCTATTATTAAAGAAAGTTCCACTATCAATTTGTCATTTCTTTTTATGGAATCCATCTTCTCTTTTTTGCAGATTATGTTTTCCTTTCTTGTTTAATGCTCTACAATTTTGCTACAGTGTTTCTTGGTGTAGATTTATTTTTATTTTCTTGCTAATCACTCCATGAGATTTTTTAATTCAAGATTTCATGTATTTCTTCATTTCTGGAAAATTATATCATTTATTTTCAAACATCACTTCTTTTCAATTCTCCCTATTTTCTTCTGCAACTTATATTGGATATATTTCTGAATTCTCATTCTACACTCTGTACCTGTAACTTCTTTCATAATTTTCTCCTTTATCTTACTGTGCTGTGATCTAAACACTCTCTGTCAGTGCTATCTCCCAAATCATTAATCCTCTCTCTTCAGATATATCTAGTATGCCATTGAGATAATTTATTGAGGGTCATTATTATTATTACTATTATTTTATTTTCAAAGACAATATTTTTCATTCCAAGATTTCCAATTTTTTCTTTTTCAAATCTTGTTCTTGTTTCATAAATGCTACTTTCTTCTTCATGTCTTTGAGCAGTTAGCATATTATTTTTAAGTTCTCAGAATGATCTCTATATCCTCAGGTGTCACTTCTTCCATTTATTGAATTTAACTACTATTTTTATGATAATGGACTTCTTCATATGCTTAAAATATTTTTAAGAGCTATTCTTGCTTGGGAGTTCGCCTTCATATGCACCCTTTTTCATATGATCTAAATTGCCTCAGCCTTGGGTTTCACTGGTCCCAACCAGGTCTTATATTAGCAGATCAGTTTGGATCTTTTACTCCATAATAATGGTTTAATATCAAACCTTAGATGCATATTTGTATGACTCAGTTCCTATTTTCCATGGTGCCACTGCTTCTTTGCTTTTCTTGTATAAATTCAGTGCTCTCAAAAGCAAGATCTATATCCAAGATGTTTTAATGAACTACATATCCAATTAAGAAGAAGTTAACTTTTTTGGGTAATCAACCTGAGGATAAATGACCGAAGACTTATGTACTAGAGGTGGGGAAATAGGATGAGGCATCTGCTGGCTCCCTACAAATCTCTTCTCACCGTTGTACTTTATGTTTATAAATGCATCTGAAGTGCGGCGCTTCCACTTCACAATCCCCTTGTAAAATCTCCATTCCAGATCCCTTAGATCCATGAATTGTTTTTCTGAAAAGAATCATATTTTCAAAGAATCACATGATGGCCTTATTTAACCTTCAGTTATTTAGAGATGCTTCATGGACAGAATAAACCTTTGATTAACTCAAGTCTCCTTCTCCCTTGTGTTCTTGAACTTTCTGAAGCTTTCTGTTTCTGAAGCTTTGTAAACTAAGGGGGAACCTACAATGTTCATCTCATCTAAAGCCATCCTCCAAATGGAAAATTGGGTGTGTCTGGCTAACTGGGCTGGAGTGGACCCTGCAGGGCCATAGCACATAGAGGTATCTCCTCTGGTGCAAATGGAGAGAACTGCAGAGCACTGAGGTCTACTGGGAGTAGAAAAGGATCCTAATGAGTGGTTAAAACAAGGAGGAAGATTGATCAGAAATACATATTGTTAGTGTCATTTCTTCCAAGAAGTGTAGTGTAAGCCCTGAGTATAAAAGGGCAGTGATTTAGCTAGAATTTGGCTCTTTTCCCTACACTTTCAGGACCTACTAGCTTGGGGCATCGTTAATAGTTGTAATCCTTATAAGGAGGCAATGAACCACGGAAAAAATCAAGCCAAGATATGCTGCATATTCTCCTACTCAGCAGCCGTTTCCCCTTTCCTTCCCTTCCATTCTTTTCATGGCTAAATAAATTGTAAACAAAAACAAAAAACAACAACAGAAAAGCAAGGCCTAAGGCAGGGGCTTTGCTGTAAAACCAGAGGCCAAAGAGCAAATGAGTGTAAGGAGTATCAGGAGAACAGGAGAAACATGGGTAGCGCAAACAAGCAGGAGGGCTGGTCTCTTTCTCGTAGGTGACTCTACCATCTCCCCTGTGTGGTGATACTTGAGCAGGTCACCTCTGGCCCAGATACTGCCCCTGTCCCAGTCAGGCCTCCATCCCTGGGAAGGGCTTGAGTTTCTCTGAGTCTGCGTGGTATGTCTTTCTATAAGTCTTTCTATATATTCTACACATGCCTGAAGTAGGAGACTGGGGCCAGGGACTGTCCCTTGAGTTCATACCTGGCCATGGTGTTCAAAAGTCTGTCCCTAGGGCTCAGCTGCCAAGTTTCAGGGAGTCTGACAAGATCTTGGCAGGCCTGGCATAGCAGGAAGGACAGGGATATTTGGCAAGGCCATAGGATGGATGATTTTGATCAGTGAAGAGCTTTATTTCGTGATCTGTGGTGGACACTATAGGTTGGCTCACTCTATACCAAGTAAAATCCTTTTCTGCCTTCTTCTCCTCAGAGGGTGGGAAGCTCGGATCTCTATTGAGCAGACTTCCTTGCAGTAAGTGGTGGCTATGGGACACAACTGTGGCCAAGGAGATGTGGGGAGAGGTCACCTGAGGAGGGGTGTTCTAAGTAGCCAATGTGGTCCTTTCTCCTAGCTCCCCTTCCTCCCTGGAATACATCCATAGCACCTGGAGGTGAAGAAGACATTTTTGGCCATGAAGACAAAAGCGACACATAAAAAGATGGGGGAGCATGGGTTCTTGACAACATCAAAAAGCATTGCTCTTACTCTTATCTGCCTCCAGATGGAAAAATAGAAAAACAACTCTTAGCTGATTTTTTCTGTTATTTTTGGTCAAACACATGTCTAACCTACATGGTCCTATAGGATTGATCCTGAGCAAGAGCAACTCATATAATATGAGAAGAACAAAATGGTGGCACCCACTCCCTTTTCCTCCCCCAGTTCTTGGTGCTAGTAAGGATATGTTCTAGAATATTCTTTGGTATATCAGGAGTCCTAAAGGTCTTCTGGAGTGAGAATACTTTAGGGACTGGCTGGCTGATACAATAAGAGCAATCTAGGCAATATATGATAGTAAAAGATGAATTGTTACTATTAAACCAAAGGAGTTACTGGAGATTCCTCATATGGATGCCTACTTGGCTTCATGCATATTCCTTGAATAGACAGGACATGTCCCAGAGATTCTAACTCCAAAATCTCAGGAAATGACGTCATGGAGGCAGAAGAGAGATTTAAACACAGAGTCTGAAAGGGCACATGAGAGAACTCCAGAGGTTAGGTAGACAGGCAATCCATGTATTAGGAAGAAAGGACAATTTGGCCCATGTGGGTGGCAAAGCCATAAATGTTCCACACCTATCAAACATCAGCACTTCTTTAGTAAGCTTTTTTGCCAATTCTTATTCATTCTCAACACTTTCTATGCTTCTTCCTCCCCAGGGCTAGACTTTACTTATGTACATTTGTGGACTGTCTAGGCTGTTCCTACAATTTTCCTAATTTCCACTTCTGCCTGGGCTCCATAAGATACTAAGTGTGACTCTATCAAAGGAATTTGAGACCTGAATTAGGCTCTGTCAAGACATCAATGTAGGGAATTACAGCAAAGATTCTTCCAGCATCTTGGACCAAATATGATCAGAGTAATAAATCTATTTCTTTAAATTTGTTCCTTCAGACACTACTTTTAATATAAAAATGGTGGTGTCAAAATATTTGCTGGTCTTGAGTCAAGAACCTACTGCAGAGGGTCTCAAATATTTTATCATTGATTTAATCTATTTTTATAGCTACACAGAATGACAAAATATTACTTCCCTTGCTTATGCAAGGAAAATGGAGACCTTAGGAAGAAGACACCCCGTCCTTGCTAAAACTCACCATCATGTTTTATAACATTTTAAACTTTCTCTGTATGGTCTTTTGCCTTATATGGGTGCCTCCCTATTAAAAACTCAGATACAGCTCACTCAGAGTTCCTTCACTCAGATTTCTTACACCCTCCCTTACTCAGTTTCCTCACCCCCTCCCTCATTCAGAGGACCATTATACCCTCTTTCTCTCAGAGTTCCCTCACACCTTCCCTTAAAAAAGAAAGGAAGGAAAGAAGAAATATAGAAGGAAGGATGGAAAAAGAAAGAAAGAAAGAGAGAGAGAAAGAAAGAAAGAAAAAGAAAGAAAAAGAGAAAGAAAAAGAGAAAGAAGGAAAGAATCAGATATGAAGAGTCTCCTCTTGTTGTTTGTGTTATTTTGAAAGCCCTGATAGAGATGTAATAATAAGGAAAGGATAAAGGTTCGTGAAAAAATATTTTTAAAAACCTCCAATTGCAGTTAAGGCAAGATACTTAAGAAAAACCGTTACTCAATAAATACTTACTTCATGAAACTGGACACAAATAGTGAGTCCAAGTTTAACTGGCTCACTTTATAAATGCTTAAGTGCCGCGTCTAAATAATACACCCTTTCAGGGATGAATCTGAGATTTGGACCTCAGATGTTTGATTCCCTATTCTCTATTTCCCCTTGTCACTGTAGGGTGCAAGGGCATCAGACCTGAACCTCAGAACTGCAAGATTCCCCTGGGTCGAGGACTCTAGGAACCTAGGTAAATTTTGCAGTCAGATTTCACTCATTTTCTTCCACGTGGCCTCATCTGTTTAGATTACCTGGATCGACTAATACGTATTTAGGAACTTTATCTTCAAAGATAAACTTTTCTGGCGAGATAGTCGGAATGCCCAGTCTGTACAGTGTTTCGGTGCTCTGAATCCTCTTCTGTATGGCGACCAGTGACATCGATTTGGAGTGACCCATGAGAATCTCATAAGGAAAAGTGTGCACGGGTGGAGGGATCCCATACAGAGAGATTCTCTTCTGGGATTTGGAGAGTCTCTCCACTGGGGAGAGAGATCTGGTCAGCAAGCTGCGGTGTAGGAGTTCAGTCATAGATTCTGGCCTCTTTTCTTTTCTCACCACCTTGCACGTGAAAACAGGTTGGGAAACCTCTCCTCCTCCATTCAGGTTTTGAAGGATTTTCTGTGCTTCACTAGGTGAAATACAGTGAGTTTTTAGGAGATTCGATTTCTTGTTCTCCTTATGAAAATTCTCAACAAATGCATATAATTCTGGCAGCTATAGAAAAAAAGTGGGCAGTCATGAGATGGATGAAGATGTCATTGTCTGTAGACCCATAAATCCTAGAACAAATAGGACAACAACCATACAAACAGAAACATCTATATCTTTGAAAGATATCTTTGCCTAACTAACTAAAACAAATTAATCGTGGCAATGTGGAACAGAGACCAGAGGGTCGAATCTCAGATCATTACCCCAAAGGGTATCATTTTGTCACATCACTAAGCCTGCATTATAAAAGGATCCCATTAGACTCGGAGTCTAATGTCTTTAAAGATCTTTCCAACTCTAAAATTCCATGAGTGACCATGGAGAGAGACCACTGTGGCGGTTTGCGACCTCTGTTTTGAGTAAGGCTACATTTCTTTTAAGGAAGAAAGGGAGCCAGTTAATCTAGATATCAAAGCTTCATCCTGGTGTCCAAAGGGCTTGAATGTTCAGGAATGCAGCAAAAGGAAGCTGTAATTGTCCTTATTCACTGGAATATTTTACCAAAGCAAATAGGTTTGTGGAGTGTTTGAAAATAGTTGCTGGCAGAAAAGACAGGAAGTGTTCCCTCAGAGTACCCTTCTCTGTCTAAAATCCTGTATTGAAGGAATAAAATCCTATTTCTAGAGTATTCTGCCTACTAATCCTATTACTTCTAACAGGCTTCTTAGGCCCTTGATTGGAAGGCCTAGGAGGCCAAAGTGAGATCCCGCATCTGGGCCGTTTGAGCCCACCCAAGTGCAGTTTCCCTTCAGTCATGGTCGGTTCTATTGCAAGAGCAGCAGATAGGAAGGAAGCTAAAATTGGTGCAGGGCTCCTTCAAAGGCATTGCCATCATCGTGAAAACACCTTAGCACCCATGCTTACCTGCCGGGAAGTGCTGCATTTTGCTGTAGCAACAAAGGGTAAGTCACCGGAGTGAACTTTTTGTGTTTCCGATGGCCCCCAGCCATGTCACTGTGTATTCAATAGTTGGAGTTTGTACCATTCTTGAATATAAAGTGTCCTGTACCCTAAATACATACCGAACATGTCCAAGGCTCGGCTGCCATGTCATCTTTACTTGGATCTGTGTCTCTATTGAGGAACATTGTACTGGGATTTTATTCTCTGACTCCTAAAAGGTCTAAATAAGGGAAGACCAAATGAAAGATCAAAAATTAGATGAAATACAAGAGAGAAAGGTAACACTCTTTAAGTCTTCGGAAGGTTGTAAGACACTTTCTAATTTTGTACCCTTAAAATTTTTCTTTTGTTGTCTCCTTACTCTGTCAGTCAAATTAATCACATTTCAACCAAATCTTTTCTCTGAAACACCTCAAATTCTTACGTGACATGTATGTTCAGGCATTTAATACTGGTTCAAAGAATCCTATATGGACTTTTAAAATTTTTTGGTTTTATATATTTTTTTTGATCAACTTTCAGTTCCTCTGAAGAACAACTCACCTACCTCCTTATCCAGGAAAAGTATTTTTTATTCAGGAGAAAAAGGCTAACAATAATGACAACAACAATTAATATTTTGAAATAATTTGCTTTGGGCCACCTATATCAGTAAGCACTTTACAGATGGGATTTTTGTTTAATCCCTTTGCGAGAGACTAAAAATGGCCATAGAACCTTTATGGCATCGTCGAAGTCTGCTCCACATTTGACCCTGGACTGGCCTTGTGCTTGGCTTTGACTGACAGCATAAGTCAAGGCACTGAGGTGCTTTGCAGCTTCACTTGATACTCTGGGAAGCCTGAGCCACCCGGTGAAGAGAGGTCCAGCTACCCTTCTGGAGAAACCAGGTGAAGTCAAAAGCCAGCACCAGTCCCTATACACATAAATGAGGCCATCTTGGATCACGAGTCCCACTGGTGCCTCCAGATGACCTCCACTGCATGAGCAACTCTAGATGAATCCGGATGGAGAAGAACCACCCAGCTGAGCCAGCCAACTCCAAAGTTATGGCACATAATGAATTACAGTTGTTTCTAGACACTGAATTTTGAGTGGATTGTTATATAGCAATAAATAACAGATAAACCCCATGATATTTCGCATTCTTGGTCTGAATTATTCCAGTGAATCTGGGTTGGTAGATAGGGGAAAGTATGTGGGAAAAGATCTTCCTGGGCACCACTGTATCCAGATTGGTGACTGTGATCATTGGGATAAGAATCAGAGGTGAACCCAAAATGCTCATTTGGTGTCTGGGGATGAAGCAAAAACAACTAGGTTCTTCCCCCTTCCCAAGCAAAGTGGGAAAATCCAGAATGAATATACACATATATATTTGAATATATACTCATTCTGGGATATCTATTTATTGTTTGAAAATATCTATATCTGTATGTCTAAAATATAGATATATATCTAAATATATTATTGTCACTACTGAGTCCACTATATCTGTCTATCTATCTATTTAATCTATTTTTTAAATCAGGGAATTCCCTGGCGGTCCAGTGGTTAGGACTCCACACTTTCACTGCTGAGGCCTCGGGTTCCATCCCTTCCATCCTGCAAGCCTCGCGGCACGGCCGGGGGTGAAGGTGGGGTGGGAAACAATGACAATATAATGCATCACGCCGACCCCCCTTTCCTACATTTGGGCAGTGGCTTCACAGACTTGTCCATCCCCAACCAGTTAAAATACGACTTGAACTGTGCTTTCCTTTCGACAATTCCTGCAAGGGAAACTATTTCTCTAACCTGCTTCATCTAAAACCTCTGGAGTCTCGTGGTCATCCATGACTTGTCTTCCGGGGTGTCACCCACCACGGGAGAGCTGCCTTCTCCCATTACCAACAGACAAGACGTTTTCTTGCCCAACTGCTGTTAAGGACCTCTCCGTCTCATTGAAGGGTCAGAACACAGAACGCTAACAACAGAACATTAGCCAACGATGCTTTTATCCAGTTGAATGCTGACTTCACTGACATACTCTCACTCTGCCTGAGCCAAGTCGATGCCTAAACCTGGATTAGCCATTTAACGCAGCCTCCCACGAAGAGCGTTCCTGGAAAAGCCGTGAAAACATAGCCAACGGCGTGTTACAGATTCACGCCACTGGAGGGAGCCCTTGCAGGGGCTCTTCAGCACTTCTGTTCATCTTTTGTCATTCCCGGAAATTCCTACGGTCATTTCTAATTTTACCAAGATCAAGGGCGTCTCACAGGAACTCTTGGGTGGTATCCTCCTCTCCACTTGCTATCATACCCAACTTCTCTCTGCTCATCTAGTGGTAACTGTCTATCCCATCCAGAGGGGTATATTTTATCCTCTTCCTAACTCTTGAAATTGTTCCCCTTCCTCCCTTCCCTTCAACGGGGAAACAACTTTTTCTCCTCTTTGTTTATTGTTCTCTTATCTGCAGTCTCATGTTCCCCAATGACTCCTTCCTTTCTTTACAGACAAGTAAAATCTCTTCCATTTGGGGAAAAAAATACAACTTCTCTTGACTCTGATCCTACCACTAACCCTCAAACTTTCTCTCTCTTTTACCTCTCTGTACTTGCTATTTTTAATATTCTCATGATCTAATCTTCAGAATTATGACATTTAGCTTCCACCCTGACTGATGAACCAAAATTGAATACTTGAAGGCAATAGTGACTTCTTAATCATCAGTTCTAATGTTGCTTTTACAGTCCTCATTTTCATCCATCTCAACTCTTAAGTGCCCCTTCAATTTGAAAATGATTTTTTAAAAATACCTTCCTTATTCTTTCCAAACGCATTGTAATGATTCTAGTAAGAAACATGATTGATTTCAGATTTGGACTATTGCAATCATCTTCTGGTTTCCTTGCCCTTAAATTATTTTTTATTTTTACTTTTTTATAACATATCCTAAATCACCTCTTTATCCAGCCATTCATTAGCTCATTTTTCAAACTTGGCTCCTTATTACTTTTAGGATAAAATATAAAATTCCTAACCAGATTTACAAAGACTATCTACAACCTTCTCCTAACACTTTCTCATCATTTAAAAACCATATTTCTGTGTCACTATAAGGCAGCTGGGCCAATTCATTTATTTCTGAAACAATTTTCTGTGCTTCCGTGCATTCTTCCTTGAGGCTTGTTCACTCTGACTTCCCATATAATCAGCCAGAATGTTAATTTAACATTCCTTCTCTTTTATGCCAATCCAAATAAAAATATAATTTAAAAAATATGTAATAGAATTGAAGATGAAATTGAAGGAAGCACAATGTTGAATAGCTTTTGTGGGAAACAAAAGCAAAAAGTAGAACAGGAAATGGAAATAAAGAAAAAGTTAAAAATTACTTAGGGAGGGTCTAGTTATGGTCAACTGATTTTTCACAAGGTTGCCAAGACCATTCAGTGGGGGAATGAATAGTTTTTTCAATAAATGTTGCTGGGACGACAGGATATGCACATGCAGAAGAATGAAGTTGAACCCCTACCTCAATCCATACACAGAAATTAACTTAACATGAATCATAGACTTAAACGTAAGAGCTAAAACTGTAGAACTAGAAGAAAACATAGGAGTAAATTTTCATGATCTTGGGTTAGGCAATGGTTTCAACACCAAGAGCAAAAGAGCAAAAGAGCACCAAGAGCAAAAGCAGAAACATTTTAAAATTGATAAATTGGACTTCATCAAAATTAAAACCAATGGGCCACTCCTGGGCATATATCTAGAAAAGACAGAAACTCTTTTGAAAAGATACATGCACCCCAGTGTTCAAAGCAGCACTATTTACAATAGCCAAGACATGGAAGTAACTTAAACGTTCATCGACAGATGAATGGATAAAGAAGATGTGGTACGTGTGTGTGTGTGTGTGTGTGTGTGTGTGTATTACTCAGCTATAAAAACGAATGAAATAATGCCATTTGCAGCAACACGAATGGACCTAGAGATGATCATACTAAGTGAAATAAGTCAGACAGAAAAAGACAAATATATGGTATCACTTATATGTGGAATCCAAAAAAATGATACAAATGAACTTATTTACAAAACAGAAATAGACTCACAGACATAGAAAACAAGCTTATGGTTACCAAAGAGGAAAGTAGGGGGAGGGATAAATTAAGAGTTTGGGATTAACAGATATACACTACAATATATAAAAAAGATAACCAACAACGAATATAGCACAGGGAACTATATTCACTATCTTGTAATAACCTACAATGGAAAAGAATCTGAAAAAGAATATATGTAATTCTATACATATATACATATAACACACGGAATTTTATATATATATATATTGGGTGGGCCAAAAAGTACCTTCGGTTTTTTAAATAAAAATAAAAGACACAGTTTTCATTTTTACCAAGAACTTCATTGAACAACATATTCACCCTTTTGTTCCACTACCTTCTGCCATTTTTCAGGCAACTTCATAATTCCATCTTCCCAAAACTTTTTATCTTTTTGAGTAAAGAGCTCTTCCAGGTGCCTTTTAAAGTGTTCCAGGAAATTGAAATTTTTTCCATTAAGAGAATTTTGTAAAGACCAAAATAAATGGAAATCCGAAGGTGCAATATCTGGTGAATAAGGTGGATGAATCAGAACTTCCCAGCCAAACTGTAAGAGTTTTTGCCTGGTCATCAAGGAAACATGCAGTCTTATGTTATCCTGACGGAAGATGATGCGTTTTCTGTTGACTACTTCTGGATGCTTTTCGTCGAGTGCTGCTTTCAGTTGGTCTAATAGGGAGCAGTACGTGTTGGAATTAATCATTTTGTTTTCCAGAAGGAGCTCATAATAGAGATCTCCCTTCCAATCCCACCATATACACAACATCACCTTCTTTGGATGAAGACCAGACTCTGGTGTGGTTGGTGGTGGATCATTTCGCTTGCCCCGCAATCTCTTCCGTTCCATATTGTTGTACAGTATCCACTTTTCATCGCCCGTCACAAATTATTTTAAAAACAGAACGTTTTCATTACGTTTTGGTAGAGAATCGCATGTGGGAATATGGTCAAGAAGGTTTTTTTCGCTTAACTTATGTGGAACCCAAATATCAAAGCGACTAACATAACCAAGCTGGTGCAAATGATTTTCAGCGCTTGATTTGGATATTTTGAGTATGTCGGTTATCTCCCGCATGGTATAACGCTGATTGTTCTCAGTTATTGTTTTGCTTTGGTCGCTATCAACTTCAACTGGTCTACCCCACCGTGGAGCATCATCCAGCAAGAAATCTCCAGCATGAAACTTCACAAACCACTTTTGACACGTTTGATCAGTCACAGCACCTTCGCCATACACTGCACAAATCTTTTTGTGTGTGTCAGTTGCATTTTTACCTTTCTTGAAATAATAAGACATAATAGTCCGAAAATGTTGCTTTTTTTCTTCTGTCTTCAATATAAAAATGGCTACACAAAAATTCATCAATTTTGATGTCTTTTAAAAAATGCACACTGATGTGACAGCTGTCACATACAATCTAACAAAATTGTTTTGAATGAAGTTAAAAACAACTAAGTGCTACTAGAGCCATCTTACGGAAAAAAACGAACGAACATTTTGGCCCACCCAATATATAATAACACTGAATCCTTTACTATATGCCTGAAACCAACACAACATTGTAAATCAACTATATTTCAATTAAAAAAAAAAACCAGTGGGTATTCCCCCAAATGTTCTATATAGGCTTGCCTCTTTTTCCATCAGCTCTATCAACATGAAATAATTTTAATGTTTTTATCTTTGCCATTCTGGAGTCTTAACTGTCTTCTTGAACTACTTATGTCTCAGTTTCCTTACTTTAAAAACAGGGCTAATGATAGCATCTATTCATAGAATTATTATGAAGACCAAGTTAGTTAATATACAAAAGGACTCAGAGCAGCATCTGGCACATAGTAAGCACTATAAATGTTTGCAATTATTATTACTTTCCTTGATGATATATGGTTCCACCTCTATCATTTTTTCTTTTTCTAAATAATTAATTAATCAATCAATTAATTAATTAATTAATGGCTGTGTTGGATCTTTGCTGCTGTGCGCAGGCCCTCTCTAGTTGCAGTGAGTGGGGGCCACTCTTCGTTGTGATGCACGGGACTCTCACTGTCATGGCCTCTCTTGTTGCGGAGCATTGGTCTCAAAGCATGCAGGCTTCAGTAGTTGTGGCACGTGGCCTCAGCAGTTGTGGCTCACAGGCTGTAGAGCACAGGCTCAGTAGTTGTGGCTCACGGGCTCTAGAGTGCAGGCTCAGTAGTTGTGGCACATGGGCCCAGCTGCTCCACGACATGTGGGATCCTCCCGGACCAGGGCTCGAACCCGTGTCCCCTGCATTGGCAGGCAGACTCTCAACCACTGTGCCA
>NC_041222.1:77901541-77910413 GCF_002837175.3 Physeter macrocephalus
TTTTTTCAATAAATGTTGCTGGGACGACAGGATATGCACATGCAGAAGAATGAAGTTGAACCCCTACCTCAATCCATACACAGAAATTAACTTAACATGAATCATAGACTTAAACATAAGAGCTAAAACTGTAGAACTAGAAGAAAACATAGGAGTAAATTTTCATGATCTTGGGTTAGGCAATGGTTTCAACACCAAGAGCAAAAGAGCAAAAGAGCACCAAGAGCAAAAGCAGAAACATTTTAAAATTGATAAATTGGACTTCATCAAAATTAAAACCAATGGGCCACTCCTGGGCATATATCTAGAAAAGACAGAAACTCTTTTGAAAAGATACATGCACCCCAGTGTTCAAAGCAGCACTATTTACAATAGCCAAGACATGGAAGTAACTTAAACGTTCATCGACAGATGAATGGATAAAGAAGATGTGGTACGTGTGTGTGTGTGTGTGTGTGTGTGTGTGTATTACTCAGCTATAAAAACGAATGAAATAATGCCATTTGCAGCAACACGAATGGACCTAGAGATGATCATACTAAGTGAAATAAGTCAGACAGAAAAAGACAAATATATGGTATCACTTATATGTGGAATCCAAAAAAATGATACAAATGAACTTATTTACAAAACAGAAATAGACTCACAGACATAGAAAACAAGCTTATGGTTACCAAAGAGGAAAGTAGGGGGAGGGATAAATTAAGAGTTTGGGATTAACAGATATACACTACAATATATAAAAAAGATAACCAACAACGAATATAGCACAGGGAACTATATTCACTATCTTGTAATAACCTACAATGGAAAAGAATCTGAAAAAGAATATATGTAATTCTATACATATATACATATAACACACGGAATTTTATATATATATATATTGGGTGGGCCAAAAAGTACCTTCGGTTTTTTAAATAAAAATAAAAGACACAGTTTTCATTTTTACCAAGAACTTCATTGAACAACATATTCACCCTTTTGTTCCACTACCTTCTGCCATTTTTCAGGCAACTTCATAATTCCATCTTCCCAAAACTTTTTATCTTTTTGAGTAAAGAGCTCTTCCAGGTGCCTTTTAAAGTGTTCCAGGAAATTGAAATTTTTTCCATTAAGAGAATTTTGTAAAGACCAAAATAAATGGAAATCCGAAGGTGCAATATCTGGTGAATAAGGTGGATGAATCAGAACTTCCCAGCCAAACTGTAAGAGTTTTTGCCTGGTCATCAAGGAAACATGCAGTCTTATGTTATCCTGACGGAAGATGATGCGTTTTCTGTTGACTACTTCTGGATGCTTTTCGTCGAGTGCTGCTTTCAGTTGGTCTAATAGGGAGCAGTACGTGTTGGAATTAATCATTTTGTTTTCCAGAAGGAGCTCATAATAGAGATCTCCCTTCCAATCCCACCATATACACAACATCACCTTCTTTGGATGAAGACCAGACTCTGGTGTGGTTGGTGGTGGATCATTTCGCTTGCCCCGCAATCTCTTCCGTTCCATATTGTTGTACAGTATCCACTTTTCATCGCCCGTCACAAATTATTTTAAAAACAGAACGTTTTCATTACGTTTTGGTAGAGAATCGCATGTGGGAATATGGTCAAGAAGGTTTTTTTCGCTTAACTTATGTGGAACCCAAATATCAAAGCGACTAACATAACCAAGCTGGTGCAAATGATTTTCAGCGCTTGATTTGGATATTTTGAGTATGTCGGTTATCTCCCGCATGGTATAACGCTGATTGTTCTCAGTTATTGTTTTGCTTTGGTCGCTATCAACTTCAACTGGTCTACCCCACCGTGGAGCATCATCCAGCAAGAAATCTCCAGCATGAAACTTCACAAACCACTTTTGACACGTTTGATCAGTCACAGCACCTTCGCCATACACTGCACAAATCTTTTTGTGTGTGTCAGTTGCATTTTTACCTTTCTTGAAATAATAAGACATAATAGTCCGAAAATGTTGCTTTTTTTCTTCTGTCTTCAATATAAAAATGGCTACACAAAAATTCATCAATTTTGATGTCTTTTAAAAAATGCACACTGATGTGACAGCTGTCACATACAATCTAACAAAATTGTTTTGAATGAAGTTAAAAACAACTAAGTGCTACTAGAGCCATCTTACGGAAAAAAACGAACGAACATTTTGGCCCACCCAATATATAATAACACTGAATCCTTTACTATATGCCTGAAACCAACACAACATTGTAAATCAACTATATTTCAATTAAAAAAAAAAACCAGTGGGTATTCCCCCAAATGTTCTATATAGGCTTGCCTCTTTTTCCATCAGCTCTATCAACATGAAATAATTTTAATGTTTTTATCTTTGCCATTCTGGAGTCTTAACTGTCTTCTTGAACTACTTATGTCTCAGTTTCCTTACTTTAAAAACAGGGCTAATGATAGCATCTATTCATAGAATTATTATGAAGACCAAGTTAGTTAATATACAAAAGGACTCAGAGCAGCATCTGGCACATAGTAAGCACTATAAATGTTTGCAATTATTATTACTTTCCTTGATGATATATGGTTCCACCTCTATCATTTTTTCTTTTTCTAAATAATTAATTAATCAATCAATTAATTAATTAATTAATGGCTGTGTTGGATCTTTGCTGCTGTGCGCAGGCCCTCTCTAGTTGCAGTGAGTGGGGGCCACTCTTCGTTGTGATGCACGGGACTCTCACTGTCATGGCCTCTCTTGTTGCGGAGCATTGGTCTCAAAGCATGCAGGCTTCAGTAGTTGTGGCACGTGGCCTCAGCAGTTGTGGCTCACAGGCTGTAGAGCACAGGCTCAGTAGTTGTGGCTCACGGGCTCTAGAGTGCAGGCTCAGTAGTTGTGGCACATGGGCCCAGCTGCTCCACGACATGTGGGATCCTCCCGGACCAGGGCTCGAACCCGTGTCCCCTGCATTGGCAGGCAGACTCTCAACCACTGTGCCACCAGGGAAACCCACCTCCATTATTTTCTATTAGTTCTTCAGAGTCCCAGTAAATTATTATGGGCCTTTAATTTCTCAAAGTTTAAAAATTTATTATACCTTTTAGTATTTTGTTCTGTCTTCTTCTTTAGTAACACCTAGTATACGTATGTTGGTTCTTTACTGCTTATTTTCTATATCATCTTCTTATAATCTTGACTTCTTTGTTCTTGTTTTCAATATATTCTTTTGCCTTATCCCTTTTTTGATCTCTTTTTCACAGAGCCCATGTTTTATTTTCTTCCAGAGCATGGAAAAATTTTATTATAAAATTGTCTTGTTTCCTTGAGTAACTCTTCTTCCACAGACTATGTTTCTTAAAAAAATATTCACATGAAATCCCTTTATAATGACCGTGTTAATGTGTGGCTTTAACAATATTACTTTATCATATTCACACAATTAAACATCCTTTTTTGCCCAGGGATACTGACTGTACTGTTGTGCCACCAGCTGGCGCTCATTGGAAGTTTGCCTCCAATGTTTCCTATAACTTTTTCTTTCAATATCTTTCTCTCCTTCCTCCCTCCTTCCCTCTCTCCCTCCCTTCCTTCCGTCCTTCCTTCCTTCCTCTCTTGACTAATTTTTTGGCTTTAATTTATGGTATGCCTTAATTCAGCAAATACTTTACAATGTGTCAGGTACTGGACTAAGCCTTAGGAAAGACAAATGAAGCAACTGTGTGTGCAAATAATAAGGAAAGATTTCTGACATTTACCAGTATTTATTGGACACCAGTTATGCCCCGGGCACTGTTTAAGTCCTTGGTATACATTCTCAAAGAAAACAAAGATTTCTGTTCTTGGGAAGTTTACATACAGGGGATACACACAGAAAATCATATATATAATAAATGAATTAATAAGTGTGAAAGTTCTAAGTGCTGTAAAGGAAATAAAATATATCAGGGTCAAGGGGATTGAGAGTGCTGGGGGGCCGGGTGTGACTTTATAGTGTGGTCAGGGGAGAGCTCATTGAGGTACCATTTAAGCAAAGACTTGTAGGGGGTGTGAGCCTTGAGGAAAACTGGGGGGAACCTTCCAGATGGAGATAAGCCAGGGCAGAGGCCATATGTTGGTTGCCTGGAGGAAGAGCAGGTTTCAAGAGAAATGGGAGTGAGGAAGCGAGGGGAAGAGGACAGAGAGGAGGGGGAGGAGGGCTCTGTGTCCTCAGGGTTTTGGAAGCTGGCTTTCCTCAGAGAGAAACCCAGAGCCATCGCAGCCTCTGTGACAGGTTCTGACTTACATTTTTAAAGGGGCACTCTGGCAGCCATATGGAGAGACATATTGTTAAAATATGTTCTATTCATATAATGCTAATTGTACAATATGATTCCATGCATTAAAAAGAAGAGCTGGGAGGAGATATGGGGATGTATGTATATGTATAGCTGATTCACTTTGTTATAAAGCAGAAACTAACACACCAATGTAAAGCAATTATACTCCAATAAAGATGTTAAAAAAAAAGAGCTGTATGTGTATTTTATGTAGGAGAGAAAATATATTTGTATTTAAAGTGAATATATATACATAGATGTCAATTCATAGCAAATCATCTGGAAGGACATGTACAAAATTTCAACAGAAGGGAGTGAATAGGAAGGGGATGAATGGGGAGCTTTTGTTCTTTACTATTTATTAACGTTTTGCATTTTGCTTGGATTTATTTTTTATAGTAAGCATGTGTCCCTTTTGTAATGTCAAAACAATTAGACATTGTTAGAGACATGGCTGACTTCCTGCTTTGAAGAGAAAGTGGTGTATATGGGAAAGAAAGATAAACCTATGTCTTCGTGTATCAATGGAGTTACTAATGTACTCGGTCACATGATAGGCCCTTGTGAGGATACTGAAGCAACATCTGAAACAATTCCTACTCTCAAGAATATTTTTTGATATAGAAAACTGGTCATAGAGAGTTCTCTCCTTCTTGAACACAATATAGTGACAGTAAAGGAATTAGTTGTTTAAGTATAAAACTACTACTAAAACAAAAAAACAAAGGAAAAACTTAGGTCTGGCCCCCAGGAAGTGCTCTCACCATCGTTAGCTGTTTAATTGCTACTCCTACCCTTGTCCTCACACCACGTTCCTCCTGGAGGGCAAGTTCCTGGGAGCCCAGGGCCTGTCACATTCACCTCTGTGTCCTCCACAACTCAACGCTCAATAAAGCCTTAGAGCAGGGGCTCAATAGATGCTTAATGATTACATAGCTGAAGCCCTGCAGTCACACATGAAAAGCAAGTCTAAAAAACAAACCAATAAGACAGATCTCCACGTGGTGACGGTGGCGATTCTTCGAGCAATCTCCAAACAAACCAGCCCCCATCCTCCCCGAGCCCATTAGAAAGAAAATGGTCATGAACATCTTGTTGTGATGCTTGCAGTTCAGTATGTTGTGTTACAGGGTCTCAGGGGATGGGGCAGAGGGGCAGCTCGTGAGCTTCAGGAAAGGGCAGTGGAGGGTGCCAGTATTTTCAGAAATGGGAGAGAATCAGTACCTGGCATAGGCTCCAGGGGAGCCGTCTGTTTGCTTCTGGTCCACTTGGTAGAGGCAGCAGCACTTGGCCTACAGGCTGGAATCCCAAAAGGAAGGAGCCAGGCTCCCAAAGATGGAAACCCAGAGAAGAGGGACACCGTTCTGCTCAGCAACCTAAAGGTGGAGGCTCAGAGCTCCTTGGTGTATTTTCTAATTCCAACCGTGCCCACCTATCTCTGCACCTACAACCCTTTCTACTCTACTTCTTCTGATACCAAAGAAAAGCCGTGCAGCTGTGGCAGGGCTTACCTCCCCACCTCTTCCCCAGGGAACTGGCAAATGTACTGAATGGGATTCGAGGTCACTCTGGAAAGACTGCCCAGGGGTCAGCAGCCTTAGTCTGTGTGCCACTCACAGTACCACGATGCGCCTATGGGTGATACAGCACCTGAAACGTAAGGCCGCACACATGCAGGAAAGAAGGAAGAAAAGATGCTGGGTGGGGGGCAGCAGGAGTAGGAGAGGGTGGGGCTGATCAGAAACAGTGCAATCCCATCCAAGAGAACTGCCATGGAGAGCTGCCTGTGCTGACTGTTCTGAGTGCTGCAGACAGTCCCCAGGGAACTGACCTGCTCAGGACCTTCACTGGTGGGATGGACAGTGGCCTTGAGGACTGACAGGCCTGCTGGGGCAGGAGGAGGAGGGAACACCTGGCAGCTGTGGATGGGAGCCTTGGGATGACTAGTTCATTTAGCTCCATCACTCAGTGTTGGTGCAAGAGACAGCTTGTCCCTGTGAGCTGGTTCTGAAAAAGGGGATAGGAAGTTCTCTGCCCTTTTTTTGACCTCTTCCTCATTCAGATTCTCATCTCTAGCGAGGCTGTGACTCTCAAGGCTGGATGTGGGGAGAGGGAGGAGAAAGGACACCAAGCGTGGTGAGGGCAGAGCAATCAGTGGGCATGTGGTGGAGAAGGCAGGATGTGCAGAGACGGAGGGGGAGACCGTGTGGTCTCAGTCCTCACTACTGTGGCCAGCTTCCCGTGACCCCTGGAAGGAGCTGAAAGTCTCCCGACCTGATTCCTAGACATGGGCCCAGCCGCCATCTGCCTCCTGGCTCTGCTCTTTTCCGTCTCTCCCTCCACCTCCCACTTAACCCCGCCCCTCCTTGCTGAGCCAGGACTGGCTTCCTTTTCACTCCTCTGTGCTCTCATTTTGCTCCATGAGTTATCAAGCTCTGCACTTACCACTTGTTTTGCAATTCTCCGTTTACGTGGCCAGCTGTTTCATGAATTTACGCGCCTGGGGGCAGGGGCCGCGTTGCATTCACATGTAGCCCTGAGGCCTAGCCCGGCACCTGGCACAAGCCAGCTTAGGAAATACTGAGTAGATGAGTAACTGCCCACTGTGACATATGGACAACCTCAAGGTCACAAAAACAGCTGTGTGACACTAAGGGTCAGGGGATTATCTTCCTGCTTGAG
Source organism: Physeter macrocephalus (assembly GCF_002837175.3). Lineage (NCBI taxonomy): Eukaryota > Metazoa > Chordata > Mammalia > Artiodactyla > Physeteridae > Physeter > Physeter macrocephalus. The sequence continues at coordinate 77,908,504 of NC_041222.1, forward strand.
GGTAATGGGTAAAGGATGGGGAGATTTTTTAAAAAGTTAACATTAAATAGCTGAATTGTGAATATAATTTCTAATCAGTCAAGCTTTCCCTTCTATATGAACAAAGTGCAAAGGAGATGTCAAGGCAGCTAAATAATAGGAGGCAGACCCTTGCTCCCTGCATCTGCCCAGAAGATTGGGTTGGTCGTGCTAACTCTCTACATGAGCCAGGTAGCCGTGCTCTGGACTCTGTCCTCACCCTTAAATGGCTCTCTGCTCAGGAGATTGTTACAGCAATCGTTGAAAATTCTGCCCAACGACCATTTCCCCGGAATGGAATGGAATCTGCTGGTGTATTAGTGTTCTCCAGAGACACAGAACCAGTAGGATAAACACACACACACACACACACACACACACACACACACACACACACACACACACACACACACACACAGAGTCGGCTCTCAATATCCTCGGGCTCTGCATCCATAGATTCAACCAACACTGCATCAAAAATATTGGAAGAAAAAAAATTCCAGAAAGTTTCAAAAAGCAAAACTTGAATTTACTGTGTGCTGACAACTACTTGCATAGCATTCATATTGTATTTACGACAATTTACATAACATTTATACTGTATTAGGTATTGTAAGTAATCTAGGGATGATTTAAAGTATACGGGAGGGTGCAAGTAGGTTTTATATATGGAACTTGAACATCTGAGGATTTTTATATTCGTGGAGGGTCCTGGAACCAACCCCCTAGAGATACAGAGGGATGAAGGTATACATAAAAGGTGATTTATTATGCGGAACTGGCTCACACAATTACGGAGGCCAAGAATCTTTGGTCTGCAAGCTAGAGACTCAGGAGACCCAGTGGTGTGATTCAGTCTGAGTTAAAGGGCCTGAGAACTAGAGGAGCTGGTAGTGTAAATCCCAGTCCCAGAACAGGAGATGAAATGAGATGTCCCAGCTCTACAGTGGGGCAGGAAAAAAGGGGAACAAAATCTGCTTTCTGCTGTTTTTATTCTATCTGGGCCCTCACTGGATTGGATGATGCCAAACCACATTGGGAATGGCGATCTACTGTGTCCTGAGACACCCTCCCAGACACACCCAGAAATAATGTTTAATCTGGGCACCCCTTGGCCAGCCAATCTGACACATAAAATTGACCATTACCATGGGGTAACTAAGTAATCTGGTTAATTGAGAGTCACCAACTTTTAAAAATTGTTGGGAAATATATATAACATAAAATTTACTACTTTAACCATTTTTCAAGTGTAGTGGCACTAAACACATTCATATTGTGCAGCCGTCGCGACTATCCACCTCCAGAACTTTTCTATCTTCCCAAACGGAAACTGTCCCCATTAAACACTAACTCCCCATTCTTCCGTCCCACAGCCTCTGGTAACCACCATTCTACTTTCCGTCCCTATGAAGTTGACTCCTCAAGGGACTTCATATAAGTGAATCATACAATATTTGTCCTTTTGTGACTGGTTTATTTCACTTAGCATGGTGTCTTCAAGGTTCATCCATGTCATAGCATGAGTCAGAATTTCCTTACTTTTTTTTTTCTTTTTGTGTGTGTGTTAGTTTCTGCTTTATAACAAAGTGAATCAGTTATACATATACAGATGTCCCCATATCTCTTACCTCTTGCATCTCCCTTCCCCCCATCCTCCCTATCCCACCCCTCTAGGCGGTTCAAAGCACCGAGCTGATCTCCCTGTGCTATGCAGCTGCTTCCCACTAGCTATCTATTTTACGTTTGCTAGTGTATATATGTCCATGCCACTCTCTCACTTTGTCCCAGCTTACCCTTCCCCCTCCCTGTATCCTCAAGTCCATTCTCTAGTAGGTCTGCATCTTTATTCCCATCTTGCCCCTAGGTTCTTCTGACCATTTTTTTTTTTA
>NC_041222.1:77911094-77911811 GCF_002837175.3 Physeter macrocephalus
ATGGCCATTCTGACCGGTGTGAGATGATATCTTATTTATTTATTTATTTTTTTTGCAGTACGCAGGCCTCTCACTGTTGTGGCCTCTCCCGTTGCGAAGCACAGGCTCCAGACGTGCAGGCTCAGCGGCCATGGCTCACGGGCATATACGCTCCATGGCATGTGGAATCTTCCTGGACTGGGACATGAACCTGTGTCCCCTGCATCGGCAGGCAGACTCTCAAACACTGCGCCACAAGGGAAGCCCTCATTGTAGTTTTGATTTGCATTTCTCTAATGATTAATGATGTTGAGCATTCTTTCATGTTTTTGTTGGAAATCTGTATATCTTCTTTGGAGAAATGTCTATTTAGGTCTTCTGCCCATTTTTGGATTGGATTGTTTGTTTTTTTGATACTGAGCTGCACGAGTTGCTTATATGTTTTGGACATTAATCCTTTGTCAGTTGCTTCATTTGCAAACATTTTCTCCCATTCTGAGGGTTGTCTTTTCGTCTTGTTTATGGTTTCCTCTGCTGTGCAAAAGCTTTTAAGTTTCATTAGGTCCCATTTGTTTATTTTTGTTTTTATTTCCATTTCTCTAGGAGGTGGGTCAAAAAGGATCTTGCTGTGATTTATGTCATAGAATCTTCTGTTCTGCCTATGTTTTCCTCAAGAGTTTGATGGTGTCTGGCCTTATATTTAGGTCTTTAATCCATTTTGAGTTTATTTTTGTGCAT
>NC_041222.1:77912743-77913446 GCF_002837175.3 Physeter macrocephalus
CTTCACTTTGTTAATATGGTGTATCACGTTGACTGATTTGTATATATTGAAGAATCCTTGCATTCCTGGGATAAACTTCACTTAATCATAGTGTATGATCCTTTTAATGTGCTGTTGGATTCTGTTTGCTAGTATTTTGTTGGGGATTTTTGCATCTATGTTCATCAGTGATACTGGCCTGTAGTTTTCTTTCTTTGTGGCATCTTTGTCTGGTTTTGGTATCAGAGTGATGGTGGCCTCGTAGAATGAGTTTGGGAGTGTTCCTCCCTCTGCTATATTTTGGAAGAGTTTGAGAAGGATAGCTGTTAGCTTTTCTCTAAATGTTTGATAGAATTCACCTGTGAAGCCACCTGGTCCTGGGCTTTTGTTTGTTGGAAGATTTTCAATCACCATTTCAATTTCAGTGCTTGTGATTGGTCTGTTCACATTTTCTATTTCTTCCAGGTTCAGTCTTGGAAGGTTGTGCATTTCTAAGAATTTGTCCATTTCTTCCAGGTTGTCCATTTTATTGGTATACAGTTGCTTGTAGCAATCTCTCATGATCCTCAGTTGTTACAAGTGTCAGTTGTTACTTCTCCTTTTTCATTTCTAATTCTATTGATTTGAGTCTTCTCCCTTTTTTTCTTGATAAGTCTGGCTAACGGTTTATCAATTTTGTTTATCTTCTCAAAGAACCAGCTTTAGTTTTATTGATCTTTGCTAT
>NC_041222.1:77913613-77913831 GCF_002837175.3 Physeter macrocephalus
TTGATCTTTGCTATCGTTTCCTTCATTTCTTTTTCATTAATTTCTGATCTGATTTTTATGATTTCTTTCCTTCTGCTAAATTTGGGGGGTTTTTGTTCCTCTTTCTCTAATTGCTTTAGGTGTAAGGTTAGATTGTTTAATTGAGATGTTTCTTGTTTCTTAAGGTAGGATTGTATTGCTATAAACTTCCCTCTTAGAACTGCTTTTGCTGCATCCCA